>NC_045440.1:36463995-36501579 GCF_002776525.5 Piliocolobus tephrosceles | reverse complement strand
ATTTATTTATTTATTTATTTATTTATTTATTTATTTATTTATTTATTTATTTTTGAGACAGTCTTGTTCTCTGTCACCCAGGCTGGAGTTCTCTGGCACGATCTTGGCTCACTGCAACCTCTGTCCTCTAGGCTCAAGTAGACTTAAGATTATCATGCCTCAACCTCTTGAGTAGCTGAGATTAGAGGTGTGTGCCATCACACCCAACTAATTTTTGCATTTTTTGTAGAGACAGGGTTTCGCCATGCTGCCCAGGCTGGCCTCGAGCTCCTGGCCTCAAGTGATTTGCCTGCCTTGGCCTCCCAAGCATGGAGCCACAGTGCCTGGTCAAAAAATTTGTTTTTTTTCAATTTAAAAAAAAAATTTTTTTTTGTAATGTAAATGAATCATTGAAAAAACTCCTACAGAATCCTTTAAGTGCAGACCTCTGTGTTCTGTAAAACCAGGCATTAGTGTGGTATATATTTAAAGAGTTCCAGAAGGCAGGATGGTACAATAAGAGTCAGTAGTGTGATATAATTAATAAAAATGAGACTGTAGGCTGCTTATTATTAGAATAAACTCAGAGTACTTCCACTATCAAATGTAAAGACTTACTCTAAAGCTATGATAACCAAGACACTGTGATACGGGCATAAAAGACAAGAAATAGATCACTGAAATACAGAGCTCTAAAGTAAACCTTTCCTTAACACAAACATGTGATTTTCAATAAAGGCATCAAAGAAATCCAGTGGAGAAAGGAGAGAGTTAACATATGGTGCTGGGATAATTGTGTAATCATATGAAAAAAAATTAATTTCCATACTATATATAAAACTTAAGCCGGGCACGGTGGCTCAAGCCTGTAATCCCAGCACTTTGGGAGGCTGAGACGGGCGGATCACGACGTCAGGAGATCGAGACCATCCTGGCTAACACGGTGAAACCCCGTCTCTACTAAAAATACAAAAAACTAGCCGGGCGAGGTGGCGGGCGCCTGTAGTCCCAGCTACTCCGGAGGCTGAGGCAGGAGAATGGCGTAAACCCGGGAGGCGGAGCTTGCAGTGAGCTGAGATCCGGCCACTGCACTCCAGCCCGGGCAACAGAGCAAGACTCCGTCTCCAAAAAAAACAAAAAAAACAAACAAAACAAAACAAAACAAAAAACTTAATGTGGCCAGGCACAGTGGCTCATGCCTATAATCCCAGCACTTTGGGAGGTCGAGGCAGGTGGATTGTCTGAGGTTAGGAGTTCAAGACCAGCCTGACCAACATGGTGAAACCCTGTCTCCGCTAAAAATACAAAAATTAGCTGGGTGTGGTGGCGGGTGCCTGTAATCCCAGATAATCGGGAGGCTAAGGCTGGAGAATTGCTTGAACATGTGAGGTGGAGGTTGCAGTGAGCCAACATCGTGCCACTGCACTCCAGCCTGGGCAACAGAGCAAGACTCCGTCTAAAGAAAAAAAAAAAAAATTAATCCAAGGTAAATTAGAGACCTATGTGTAAAAGCTAAAACCATAATATTTTCAAAGGAAAACATGGGAGAATATCTTCATGACTGGGAGTAGCCAAAGATTTTGTTTTAATTCATGGAAAGAAATAACTATAAAAGAAAAATGTGATAAATTAGACTTCATAAAAATTAAAACTTTGGTTCCTCAGAAGACACTATTAAGTGCAGTGACTCATGCCTGTAATCCTAGCATTTTGGGAGGCTGAGACAGGCGGATTGCTTGAGCCCAGTAGTTCAAGACCAGCCTGGGCAACATGGAAAAAAAAAACAAAAAAAACAAAAAAAACCCTGTTTCTACCAAAAAAATTTTAACTTAAAAAAAAAAAATGAACAGACAAGTCTCAGAATAGCAATATTAACTATTTGAAAAATATTTGAAGAGAAACTTCAAAAAAAAAAAACAGATGAGTGGCTGAAAAGCACATGAAAAATGTCCAGTATGTCATCAAAGAAATGCTAATTTAACTCACAATGAGATATTACTATACACTCATCAAAATGGCTACAATTAAGTTGACAGACAATCATAAATGTCAGCAACTAAAACTCTCATACATGGTGGGAAAAGAGTTTGCCAATTTCTTATAAAGCTGAATATGCAACTATCCAATGATCCAAAATGACTTGTACAAGAATATTCATAGCATCTTGTTCATAATAGCCCCAAACCTGAGACGGCCCAAGTGTCTGTCAGTAGGAAAATGCATAAACACACTGGGGCACATTCATGCAATGCAGTACTATCCTGCACTGAAAAGGGTAGGCAGATATACACAGCAACATGGATGACTCTCAAAGGCCAGATGTAAAAGACCACAGACTGCATGAGCCCATTTAAGTTCAAGAAGAGGTAAAAATTAAAGTATAGTGGGAAAGAAAGTTAAAACAGTGGTTGCCTCTATGTGGGGGTGGGGACTAACTGGGAAAAGGCATGAGAAAACTTGCTGAGGTAAGGGTAAGTGTCTACATCTCTTTTTTGGGGGGAGTGCAGTGGTGTGATCACAGCTCACTGTAACCTTGAACTCCTGGGCTGAATTATCTTCCCATCTCAGCTTTTCAAGTAGTTGGGACTATAGGCACCCATTGCCATGCCCTACTAATTTTTTCAGTCTTTTGTAGAGATGGGATCTTGTGATGTTACCCAGGCTGGTCTTGAACTCGTGGGCTCAAGCAATCCTCCTAGCTTGGCCTCCCAAATTGTT
Organism: Piliocolobus tephrosceles; assembly: GCF_002776525.5. Lineage (NCBI taxonomy): Eukaryota > Metazoa > Chordata > Mammalia > Primates > Cercopithecidae > Piliocolobus > Piliocolobus tephrosceles. Next base: position 36,498,882 of record NC_045440.1, on the reverse strand, counting down.
GTGATTATAGGCATGAACCATCATGCCTGGTGGATCCTACATTTCAACAGGAGTTTAGGTCAAACTCAACGCTCAGTGAATACACACTTAAAATTTGTATACTTCATTTTACATAAATTTTGTATCAAAAGAATGAATTAAACAGGTTGAACTCTAGTTTACGTATCCTGAAGTACTTAGTGAAGTGTCCTGATGTCTATTTTCTCTGCAGTGCACTAAAAAAAGACAAATGATAGATGGGCAGAAGAATGAATGGATGACTATTTGTGTACTCATTGTTATTCTGAAAATGTCGTAACAGGTTAGGAAAAAACGTGAGCCGTGGGCCAACTCCTAAGAGATCACGCAAGCCGCAGAGATAAGCACTGGCTGCCACAGATCTTCAAAGCCAGGAATCTGCCGGGGGAGGACAAACTCACCTTATCTTTGTATGTATCTGGCAATGACTTGGCCGTCTCTGTGTCTTCAGGAAGATTAATATAAAATCCCAGGATGTCTCCCTGCCCATAGCCAGAAGAGTAGTGTTTGCCAATGGACTGGTGGAACTTGGTTCCTTTTTTGCTCCGCCAAGAATAGCTAAATTTATCATAACCTAAAGGAGCTTGAAGGTTACCTGTCCCAATAAAAAGATACACAGGAAGTCAGAAGATTGCAAGTCAAACCTGGTTTGCTGAAGGAAAAAGATCCTATTCATGTTTTTTAATTTTGTAAAATTGCTTAAAAACTTTCTCACAAGCAAAGAGTTACAAAAACATCCCGGGAATTGCAAACCAGCTCAACTCTCAGGAGCTGAATTCTAAGCCCACAATCTGGTAAACCAAACAGCCTTGAAGCCTTAGCCCTTGGCCAGATGGTCTATCCTCTCTATCTGCTGTGATGTCCATATTAAGGCCCCAGCTTACCTAGGGGCTGGGACCAACCCAGTCTGGCAGCGGTATCTGGTGGCATCTCATCCACGGTGATTTCAAAGTACCAGGCACCTTTCCGAACTCCATGAGAGGCCCTCACCATAGAGTAACCTTTCTCTCCAACCACAGTCAGCCGGTCATCTGAGATCTTTAACTGGGGAGCTGTGGTGAGAGATTAAAACAAGGCCTGCAACTTATTTGAGGTTCTTGGGGACAATTGCTACAAAAACATTAGTCCAATAAAACAAAATTTAAAAATCACAAATATCAGGTCAGATGTTTGAGGAGTTTAAAAATCTCAACATAAGATACTGGCAAAGAATGAGAAAGCAACAAAAAAGAGAAAGTTGTTAGGTTACCTAGTTTTTATTCCATGTGATTATCCTTTTTTTTTGAGATGGAGTCTCGCTCTGTCGCCCAGGCTGGAGGGCAGTGGTGCGATCTCGGCTCACTGCAATCTTCACCTCCCGGGTTCAAGCAATTTTCCTGCCTCAGTCTCCTGAGTAGCTGGGATTACAGGCGCATGCCACCATGCCCAGCTCGTTTTTGTATTTTTAGTAGAGACAGGGTTTCACCATGTTGGTCAGGCTGGTCTTGAACTCCTGACCTCGTGATCTGCCCACCTTGGCCTCCCAAAGTGTTGGAATTATAGGCGTGAGCCACTGCACCTGGCTTTTTTTTTTTTTTTTTTCTTTGAGACAGAGTCTCATTCTGTAGCCCAGGTTGGAGTACAGTGGCATGATCTTGGCTCACTGCGACCTCCGCCTCCTAGGTTCAAGCAATCCTTCTGCCTCAGCCTCCTGAGTAGCTGGGATTACAGGGACCTGCCACCACGCCCGGCTAACGTTCATATTTTTAGTAGAGACGGGGTTTCACCATATTGGTCAGGCTGCTCTTGAATTCCTGACCTCAGGTGATCCACCCGCATTGACCTCCCAAAGTGCTGGAATAACAGGCTGAATCACTGCACCTGGCCTACATTTGATTATATTTAAGACATCTGATTGATATTAATTATACTGCATATTGCCTAAAATATAAAAACCAATGGTGATGAGTTTGGAACTTAATTTGAATAAATTTTCGTTTAAGAGATTTAACTTCTTTTTTTTTTTGAGACAGAGTATCGCTCTATTACCTGGGCTGGAGTGCAGTGGTGTGATCTCGTCTCACTGCAACCTCTGCCTCCCGGGCTCAAGCAATCCTCCCACCTCAGCCTCCCAAGCAGCTGGGACTATAGGCACGTGCCACCATGCCCAGCTAATTTCTGTATTTCGTTTTTTTTTTGTAGAGATGGTGTTTTGTCATGTTGCCCAGGCTGGTCTTGAACTCCTGGGCTCGAGATCGGCCCGCCTTGGCCTTCCAAAGTGTTGGACCACACCCATCTCTTTTTTTTTTTAGAGCCAGGGTCTTGCTCTCTTACATAGTCTGGAGTGTAGTGGCACAACCACAGCTCACCACAGCCTTGAACTTGTGGCCTCAGGTGATCTTCTTGTGTTGGCCCCCCAAGTAACAGGATTACAGGTACGAGCCATTGTGCCTAGCCTCTTAACTAGTTTTTTTTCCCCCCTTGAGATAAGGTCTCATGCTGTTGCGCAGGCTGGAATGCAGTGGCGTCATCTTGACTCACTACAGCCTTGAATTCCTAGGCTCAAACAATCCTCCTGCCTCAGCCCCCAAGTAGCTGGTACTACAAGTGCTACTACACTCAGCTAATTTTTTGTAGAGACAGGGTTTGGCCACGTTGCCCAGGTTGGTCTCAAACTCCTGGACTCGAGCAATCTGCTCTCCTTGGCCTCTCAAAGTTCTGGGATTACAGGCATGAGCCACTGCACCTAGGCTTAACTGTTTTAAAACAATTTCAGACTTTCAAAAAATAGTAGAGTCCTAGTGTGTGCTTCACTCAGTTTTCCCAAATGTTCACCTCATGTATAATCATAACATAATCATCAAAACCAGAAAATTAACAACACTATTAAATAATCCATAGATCTTCTTAAAATTAAGCCAATTATCCAAGTAATAACCCTTTTTCTGGCCCAGGTTCTAATCCTAGATTCTACAATTTCAATTAGTTGTCATGTCTCCTTAGTCTCTTCCAATCTCAAACAGTTCCTCAACCTTTCATAAGCTTGACACTTTGAAGAATATTGGTCATTTCAGTTTGCAGAATGTCCCCCAGTTACATTTGTCTGGTGTTTTCTGTTTTCTCTCTCTCTTTTTTTTTGGGAGATAAGAGTCTCGCTCTGTCGTCCAGGCTGGAGTGTGATGGCGCAATCTCAGCTCACTGCAACCTCTGGCTCCCGGGTTCAAGCGATTCTCCCGCCTCAGCCTCCTGAGTGGCTGGGATTACAGTTGCCTGCCATAATGCCTGGCTAATTTTTGTATTTTTGTAGGGATGGGGTTTCACCACGTTGACCAGGCTGGTATCAAACTCCTGAACTCAGGTTTTCCACCCACTTCAGCCTCCCAAAGTGCTGGGATTACAGGCGTGAGTCACTGTGCCTGACCTGGTGTTTCCTCATTTTAAGGTCAAGGTTATTGTTACTTTTACTCAGGAGCTCCAATGAGGTAAGGTTGTGCCCCTCAGTGTATCACATATGCAATCAAAATAGTGATGTTCACTCTCGTCACTTGATCAAGATGATGCCTGCCAGGTTTCTCCACTGCGAAATGACAATTTTCCTTTTGTAATTAATATCTCAGGAGATGAACAGGTATTTAAGACAATCAAGGAAATCTGATTATGAACTGAATTTGGATAGCAAGGAATTATTTCGGTCATAAAACAAAATATCTGCATTTTTTTTTTTTTTGAGATGGAGTTTCATTCTTGTCACCCACGTTGGAGTGCAATGGCACAATCTCGGCTCACTGCAACTTCCACCGCCTCCCGGGTTCAAGAGATTTTCCTGCCTCAGCCTCCCGAGTAGCTGGGATTACAGGCATGCGCCACCACACCCACTAATTTTGTATTTTTAGTAGAGATGGGGTTTCTCCATGTTGGTCAGGCTGGTCTTGAACTCTCAACCTCAGGTGATCTGCCCGCGTCAGCCTCCCAAAGTGCTGGGATTACAGGCGTGAGCCACTGCGCCCGGCCCCAATAGCCGCATTTTTTTAAGAGATGCATAGTTGTTAGCGTATATAGGGTGATATGTATTTTTTTAATTCAGAAAAAGAATAAACAAACAGATAAAGCAAACATGACAAAATCTAGAACTGTTAAAATCTGGGTGAAAAGTGTATAAGGTATCGCTATAATTTGGGTATTTGACCCTCCTAAGTGCAGGTTGAAATTTGACCCCAATGTTCGAGGTGGGGTCTGAAGGCAGGTGTTTGGGTCATGAGGGCAGACCTCTCAAGAGCAGATTAATGAGGAGTGTGGGGGTGTGAGTGAGTTTTCACTCTATTAGTTTCTGAGGAGCTGGTTGTTAAAAAGAGCCTGGCACCTCCCTCCCTGTCTTGCTTCCTCTGCCATCTAATGCCTGCTCTGCTTTGCCTTCTGCCATGAGTAGACATGCCTGGGATCCTCACCAGAAGCAGACACTGGTGCCATGCTTCTTTCAGCCCAATAAACCTGTTTTCTTTACAAATTACCCAGCCTCAGGTTCTCCTTTGTAGCAACACAAAGGGACTAAGACAGGTATTCGCTGTAATTCATCTCTCTACCTCTGCATATGGTTTGAATCTTACTTTATTACCAGGCCATTATGTGAGATAAGGGGGCAATATAAACAATCAGGGGAGAACTCCATGACTTCCACAGAAAGAAAAAATGGCAAAAGGTGGGAGAGAATTTCGAGGCTTTGTAGGCTGATTTTATCAGGGAAGGTTGAGGTTGCAGTGAGCCATGATTGCACCACTGCACTCCAGCCTGGGTGGCAGAGACCCCATCTCAAAAACAAACAATGAGGCCAGATGCAATGGCTCATGTCTGTAATCCCAGCACTTTGGAAGGCCAAGGAAGGAGGATCACGTGAGGTCAGGAGTTCAAGACCATCTTGCGCAACACAGTGAAGGAGACTTTGTCCCTAAAAAAATAATTAAAATTTAACTGGGTACAGTGATGTGTGCTTGTAGTCCCAGTTACTTGGGAGGCTAAGATGGGAAGACTGCTTGAGCCAGGAGGTCAAAGCTGCAGTGAGCTGAGATCATACCACTGCACTGCAGCCTGGATGACAGAGCAAAAACCTTTCTCAAAATAAAATAAAATAAAATAAAATAAAAATAAAAATAAATAATTGCATGAAGCAAAGACTATAGCACGCTGCTATTCGCGTATAAAAAAGGAGACAAGGCTGGGCGCAGTGGCTCACATGTGTTATTCCAGCACTTTGGGAGGGTGAGATGGGTGGATCACCTGAGTTTGAGACCAGCCTGGCCAACATGGCGAAACCCCACCTCTACTAGAAATACAAAAATTAGCCGGGGGTAGTGGCACACACCTGTAGTCCCAGCTATTCGGGAGGCTTCAGCATGAGAATTGCTTGAGCCAAGAAGGTGAGGGCGGCAGTGAGCCGAGATCACGCCACTATCTTTCAGCCTCAGAAAACAAATCAAACCAAAAAAACCCAAAAACAAACCAAAAAAAAGGAGATAAAAGAATATATACATGTACTGTATCTGCTCATTTGTGAAGAAATACAGGAAGGATAAACTAGAAACTAGAGTGTGGGTGGGAAGATGGTGGAAAAAAGAGAATGAGAAGGGCATTGTAGGGGTGATGAGGGAGTGACATTTTGTAAATCATTCTGTACAACTCTGATTCCCAGAACCATAGTAATGTTTCACACATCCTCACTCCAAACATACATACACAGAAACAATCCACATGTGGGAGAATCCAAAATGGCATCAAACACTGGTAAACGAACCTAACTTAACTGGACATGACCACACTAAAGGAAATGGGGAAGAATAGAACTAATCTAAGTCACCAGTATCTTAGACTGAGTACGGCAAGGCTAAAGAAAAAAAGAGCTATACATAAATGCTATAATCTACTCAGCAAATGTTTCTCCCAGGGGTTAGAAATTCTGAAACTGGCCGGGTGTGCTGGTTCACGCCTGTAATCCCAGCACTCTGGGAGGCTGAGGTGGGCAGATCACGAGGTCTGGAGTTCAAGACCAGCCTGGCTAACATGGTGAAACCCTGTCTCTACTAAAGATACAAAAAATTAGCCAGGCATGGTGGCATGTACCTGTAATCCTAGCTACTCAGGAGGCTGAGGCAGAAGAATCACTTGAACCCGGGAGGCAGAGGTTGCAGTGACCCGAGATCGCACCATTGCACTCAAGCCTGGGTGACAGGGTGAGATTCCATTTCCAAAAAAATAAAGAAATTCTGAAACTACTTTGTGTGCATATTAAATATGAACAAGGTCAAGTATGGTGGCTCACTCCCAAGACCCTGGGAGGCTGAGGCAAGATGATAGCTTGAGCCCAGGAGTTTGAGAACAGCCTAGTAAGACCCCACCTCTAAAAAATTAAAATAAAAAAACCCAGCTAGGTGTGGTGGTGTGTGCCTGTGATCCCAGCTACTCAGGGGGCTGAGGCAGGAGGATCGCTTGAGCCCAGGAGGTTGAGGCTGCAGTAAGCCAGGACTGCATCACTGCATACCAGCCTGAGTGAGACCCTGATCTCTATAACAAAATAAATATATTGTGAAATAAAGTAAATATATTGTAGATAATTATCTATCTAATTATTCACATTTCCCACTGTTGGAGGAAGACGTTACAAATAAGGAAAGAAGGAAGGCTGTCATCCCAGGTATCAATATAAATTGTTATGTGTGTACATGCAGGTTTGTACATACACACGTGCATTTCCTATCTCTGACCACCGAGGGAGTCTAGAAGCAATGACGACTAATAATAGTACACCTAACACCTAGCTATTAATTTCTATTTGTTTATTTACTTCTTTACTTAAAAAAAATAAGGAACGCTTCACGAATTTGCATGTTATTCTTGCACAGGGGCCATGCATCTTCTCTGTATCATTCCAATTTTGGTATACGTGCTATAAGGAAGTGAGCACCTAGATGTTAATTTCTAAACAATATGCTCCAATCAAAGGAACCAGAGCTCAGTGAAGAGGTAGGCCTGGGGCACAGAAAATATAAAATTGGCCAGGAACACCTTTTGATGACTCAAAGGAAGGAAATTTTTTTTTTTTTTTAAAGATGTGGTTTATTGAAATAACACAAGAACCAACTTCTTGAAGAAGCTCTTATTTGCCAAAGCTGGAATAATTTAAACAACAAAATAATCAAAGTATTGGATTATACTCCCTGGAATAAAGTAAATATATATGAGTCCATACTGATACAAATAATAAATCAAATAATGGAAAAGGGAAAGAGGAAATAGAAAATCATCAAACACCACGGTCATAATTGTTGCAGACAATATCCGCTGATGGGTGCTAACATTAGTGGACATAAGTTGAAAAACAAATAAGATATTTGCATAGACAGACTCGATGCATTTTTGCTAAAGACATTTGTTAAGTATAAAGGGAAAGACAGTAGCTTTTTACAGTGGAGAAAGCTAGCAGAATCGCCTTAACCAAATTATCACGGTCGACGTAACCAATAAGACCTACCGACATCACGAATCACATGAGATGATGCTATAAGCCATTGTTTCTGTGTTATTCTTCCCCAAACTGCCTAACTTCATTCAGTCTTATCATGAGAAAACATCAGACAAATCCTCACTGAAGAATATTCAACAAAATAACTTATTAAAACACTTAAAAAATATCACGGTCATGAAAGATAAACAATGGCTTTGGAACTGCAACAGACTAAAGAGAATTAAGTGTGAGTGGAAAAACTGGTAAAATCGAACGAAGGTCTTTCTTTAGTTGTGCTGGTAATATTTACCAATGTTAATTTCCCAGTTTTGATAACTGTACTACAGTTTTCTAAGATATTATCATTAGGAAAAGCTTGATGAGAAAAAAACTTATTTTTGGTAACTTTACTGCAAGTTTAAAATTAGTTCAAAATAGAAAGTTTGAAAAAACTATATATATGTATATCAAACAGCTGGAGCTTATAGGAAGGAACAGAATTTCCTGCACATTCTGGAGGAATCTAGTCTGAGATGGGGGTAAGGCAGTGGCAACAGACTGAGATGTACACCTAATTCTAGACTGACAAGACTAATGATGGCAGTTCAAAGTAACCCTGCATCCATATGATCTCCAGTACTTTACATACCTCGATCATGTAGGGCTAACAAAACCCGTTCATACAAGCAGGCTCTGTAGAGGTCTCCAGGAATAGGTTTTCCTGCCCAGCAGTCAAGTTCCAGCTTCTCGGGGTCGGGGGCATGGGGATCAGGCTCAGCTAGAATATACCGATAGCCGTCTTTGTTAAACGGGTGTTCCAAGGGGTAGCCATGAGGGGGAAGGCGCTGAGCAGAAAATAAAGGGTCACTGCAGAAAGGAAAAAATAAAATCAAGAAACTAAAACCCCCTCTAACTCAACTGCATTCAACTGTGTAAGAAAGGCCTCTGGTTTATTAGATTTCAGCTAGAATATATGCAACTTCATCGCAAATACTTCCCATTACTCAAATAGATAACTCTGCCCTCTTCAGGCAAAACAAGGAAGTAAAAAGGATTAGCTTTATTGAGCAAGGTAGTTTTGGTTAAATTACTTGCAGATTGTGGGTATCTTCCCGGTGGTCTTTAAGCATGAATTGATGTCTATGAAACTGAGCTGGTACATCGTGGGGGGGGAAGGGAGAAGAGGAATGGGGGTGATTAGGGTGATATTCTTCAGTGTATTGATTACTATAAAGTAATGAACAGAGACTCAGAGACATAAGCACTTGCTATCTTGCTAATCTAAGTAAATAACTTGTGCAGCGAGCTGAGATTCCGTCACTGCACTCCTGCCTGGGCGACAGAGCAGAACTCTGTCTCACAAAAATATATAAGTAAGTAACCTGGATTCCATCGCCTCAGTATTAGACAAAGGGAAGGGAAAAGGCATGAGAAGGGAGAAGCAGAAAGTTAAGGAGCTAACATTCAATACTGGTTTCATTCCCTCCCCATCTATCCTTTCTCAAGTTGCCTTAACAGAACTTCACTCCCTAGGTTCCCCAGGCTTATCACCAGAAGACGCTGTCCTTGTTACTACTATAAATTTTGTACTAAGAAATGTATAAAACATAATACTTAAACTTGGGTTTGTTTTTCTGAGACAGAGTTTCGTTCTTGTCGCCCAGGCTGGAGTGCAATAGCGCAATCTCAGCTCACTGCAACCTCTGCCTCCTGGGTTCAAGTGATTCTCCCATCTCAGCCTCCCGAGTAGCTGGGATTATAGGCTCGTGCCCCCAGGCCCAGCTAATTTTTTTGTTTTCTGTTTCAGTAGAGATGAGGTTTCACCATGTTGGCCAGGCTGGTCTCGAATTCCTGACCTCAGGTGATCCACCTGTCTCAGCCTCCCAAAGTGCTGGAATTATAGGCATGAGCCACTGCACCCAGCCTGGGGTTACTATTTTTGTTTGTTTTCGAGACGGAATTTCACTCTGTTGCCCAGGATGGAGTGCAGTGGCATGATCTTGGCTCACTGACACCCGCCTCCCAGGTTCAAGCGATTCTCCTGCCTCAGTCTCCCAAGTAGCTGGGATTACAGGTGCTCACCACTACACCTAATTTTGTATTTTTAGTGGAGATGGGGTTTTGCCATGTTGACCAGGCTGGTCTCAAACTCCTGGTCTCAAGTGATCCACCTGCCTTAACCTCCCAAAGTGCTGGGATTACACACATGAGCCATCACACCCAGCCTCCAACCTGTGGTTATTTGCCCCTCAAAGTGCTCAAGGTTTGGAAAAAATATCGACAGGCTTTTAAATCTTAGAATCTTGAGCTATTTTCCCTTAACTGGACTTTTCCAGCACCAAATAATACTTAAACAGTGAGGTGGGGTGGGGTGGGCACTCTCCCCACCTCCGGGCCTTCTTGGTGGTCCCTGTGGTCCCTCCATCCTGCTGTTTGCGCTTGGCTCCTCGTCCTTTTCCGCTGCTTCCTGCTGCAATTCCCCCTTTGAAGAGAAGGCAGATCACTTTCAATGAGCCACGAGGGAAGCACCATGTGGATACTGAAATTCCATGGCGACCAACACACCCAATGTGCATTTGTGTAACACCACAGGAGGATTTCCTTCCAAAGACATACTGGATTTCACACTGGTTTTGAAAAAATCTACTGGGCATCTCACAGTCCCGGAACACTGGGTTCTGGCAATAAGCTCAAATGAATCCAGCACTAGTGATGGTCAGGTTACAGTTTCAACCTTTGTTCGTAATAAACTGCAACTATTAGTATACTTTCTGAGGGTGTGACACAAATGCATTTTCACTCATTCAGATCCCAAACACCCTCGGCTAAAAAGAATGAAAACAACTGTATGGGTACATTTTTTTCCCATCCAAATTAATACAAACACCCATAAAGAGAGACTATCCTCACCGTAAGTCGATATTCACTTGCTTGAACTACACAATATAGTCCATAAACATCATAAAGGCACAATATCTGCTAAAGCATTGAATTGAATATCCAACAAGACAAAATACATCCAACATGGAAAACAGAAACAGAAGTACTAAAAAGGTGTTTCTCTCCAGTACTGCTAGATCTCCATCGTGGTTGCACATGACACAAATAAGAAAGAAGGCTTTCAATTTGCTAGGCAATTTTTAGTTCCATACCCATTCGTCAATATAACATTTATTAAGATTGTGCCAATGTACTAAAATTCAGGTTAGATTAACCTGGTTTGTAGAACTAAAAGCAATTAATATGAATAGACAATTTACGTATTTTATACAAAAAATTTAGCTACATACTAAAGCCACAAGGAATATTACCTTGTGTATTTCTGAAATAGGTACTTTGAAAATTTTGTCCAGTTCAAATTCCTCTCAATTAGTTTTATTTTTCCTTCTTCCAGGAAATGTCCCTGAACTGTAGGAAAACACCTTTACGTAAACAACTGCAGAGTACTAAATCTTAATTTGGGGCAAGCTTGGGAATTACCAGCAGTTCTGCTGCAATAAAAAGGATCAAGACATTGAAGGTGGGTCATATTCTGCATATACAGGACCAGGCTTATGCAGAATTTCCTTTGATGAACACCTCAGATGCTATTCTATTTTTCATAAAAGTTTATTTTTTATTTATTTTTTTTGAGACAGAGTCTTGCTCTATCGCCCACGCTGGAGTGCAGTGACACGATCTCAGCTCACTGCAAGCTCCACCTCCCGGGTTCATGTCATCCTCCTGCCTCGGCCTCCCGAGTAGCTGGGACTACAGGCGCACGATGCCACGCCTGGCTAATTTTTTGTATTTTTAGTAGGGATGGGGTTTCACCATGTTAGCCAGGATGGTCTCGACCTCCTGACCTTGTGATCCACCCACCTAGGCCCCCCAAAGTGCTGGGATTACAGGCATGAGCCACCATGCACCGCAAAAGTTTAATGTTAAATGCTGCAACGTCATCATCTCTAGTTTAAGTCACTGTAATAAAAAAAAAATTACATTTTTGTTTTTGTTTTTTTTGAGACAGAGTCTTGCTCCGTTGCCCAAGCTGGAATGCAGTGGCATGATCTTGGCTCACTGCAACGTCTGCCTCCTGGGTTCAAGTGATTCTCCTGCCTCAGCCTCCCGAGTAGCTGCGATTACAGGTGTCTGCCACCATGCCCGGCTAACTTTTTTGTATTTTTAGTAGAGATGGGGGTTTCGCCATGGTGACCAGGCTGGTCTTGAACTCCTGGCCTCAGGTGATCTGCCTGTCTCGGCCTCCCAAAGTTCTGGGATAACATGCGTGGGCCACCTCGCCTGGCCACAATTACATTTTTAACTGTCGTTTGCATTTTATTATTTTAAGCAGTTTCAGATCCATTCAGAACAGAGCAAACAATACAAAAGAGGGGTAGCTGGCCATGTTAGGCAGAATATGACAACATACAAGCTCTTAAAGACTAACATTAAACTCAACTACTGTTTCATATTAAGTGCTATTGCCGCCATTTTCACAATGCTTCAAAATTATGTAGTTTCAGCTTCTACCACAGCTCAGCAAAAAGCATTTTCCAAACCACAAAATACTTAAGTCTGAGAGGCTGAAAGAAGACAGTGGAGGAATTCACCTCCAAAAGTGGCTCCACCTGTAAGAACAGAAGTGGCACCATGTATTTGTCAAATTTTAACAATTAAAAGGGGAAAATATGTTGTAAAAAGATAAACAACACACTTAGCTATTTCCAACCCATCTTAGAATATTAGTAACAGTAGAAACGATCCGCTATTTAAGTCCTACCACTCCAAAAGACAGGTTAATGATGCCATGTATCAGATGATCAGCTAAAATCTCTTAGCCACCCCAACTCGTATTAGATAACCATTAGTAACGAGGGGTTTTCCCATTATTAGATGGGTTAACAGAAGAACAAGCTGCATTGGGTGGTTAATATAGAAATGCTATCACATGAATGAGATGAAGTTTCAGGGCAAGAAAAATTAGAAGATGGGCACAGGAAATCTGTTACAAGTAACAGCTGAATTGCAGAAAAAGAGTGGAGAGGAGCTGAATCTTTCTAAATTTAATGTTAGTTACAAGGATACAGATATAAACACAGCAAATCTGACCTTGAAATGGTTCCTTGTTTTATGCTAAGCCTGTCTCACTCAAGAGCAAACTGTGTTGTAAAGTGACAAAAAGTTCTCCTCTATTACCATCTGCCAAATCCTTGGCTAGCTCCTAAAAATTGAGCTTGAACTATAAAAGCATCTTAGTAAGTATCCAGGTTAAGAGTCAACCCAAAGAAAGGCCAATTCTAGGCACAACTGGATTCAATAGCTTCCAAATATTTCAGTAATGAGATATGTAAACACTTACCATTTAGATTCCCACTAGTAGACACAGCACTGCTCTGTTTTTGGTTGTCATAAGCAGGACCAATGTTACTAAGGTCCTGCAAAAATATATCCAATTAAAATAGGAGTCTACGTAAGTCAGTCAATCTGGATGCTCATAAAACAAGAGAAATTCTAACAGAATGGGAACTAAAATTGACCTTTTTTTTTTTTAGATGGAGTCTCACTCTGTCGCCCAGTTCATAGTGCAGTGGCGCAATCTCGGTTTGCTACAACTTCTGCCTCCCAGGTTCAAGCGATTCTCTTGGTTTACCCTCCCGAGTAGCTGGGATTATAGGTGCACACCACCATGCCCAGCTAATTTTTTTTTTTTTTTTTTTTTTGAGATAGACTTTCACTCTTGTCGCCCAGGTTCGAGTGCAGTGGCACTGATACTGGCTTACTGAAACCTCTGCCTCCCAGGTTCAAGCAATTCTCTTGCCTCAGCCTCCCAAGTAGCTGGGATTTACAGGTGCCTGCTGTCACACCCAGATAAATTTCTGTATTTTTTAGTAGAGACGGGGTTTCACCACGTTGGCTAGGCTGGTCTCAAAACTCCCAGCCTCAGGTGATCCACTTGCCTTGGCCTCCAAAAGTGCTGGGATTACAGGCGTGAGCCACCATGCCCAGCCTAATTTTTATATTTTCAGTAGAGACAGGGTTTTGCCGTGTTGGCCAGGCTGGTCTTGAACTCCTGACCTCAAGTGATCTGCCCGCCTCAGCCTCCCAAAGTGCTGGGATTACAGGCGTGTGCCACCACGCCAGGGCTGAAATGGACAATTCTAAACAATGAAGCTTGCAGGGTCCCAAACTTGGGTGTTTTATGGACCAGCAAGCACTCTTCCAAGTATGCGTGAGGCAGGCCAAGTGTAAGGACCAGAATAGTTTCAGAATGGCGATAAGTGGCAATTAATCAATCAACCTGGGTAGAGGCAGGAGAGGGCACAGGGCAAACCAGAGGGCCTAAGCCCCATTCACTCAGCTCCTGTGGGAATTCAGGCCCCATGTAGTCAGATGTTTTCATTTTACAAGACAGAAATCTAAATTTCTATGTGAAATCTTGCATTTTCTTTTTTGAGAGATGGGTCTTGCTATATTGTCCAGGCTGGTCTCGAACTCTTAGACTCAAGCAATCCTCCTGCCTCAGCCTCCCAAAGTGCTAGGATTACAGGCATGAGCCACTGCACCGGGCTGAATCTTGCATTTTCAAAGCTGGCAAATAAAACATGTAAAGACACAGCTTTAAGATTTGACATTGTGACTCGCCAAATGTGAACCCTGCTGTTGAACAAAAAACGGCAATTTTCATTTGCCTGTTATGTTAGATATGCAACACAAATTCTTCATAACAAATTATTTTCACAACAAAGAATGTTTTTAAGAGCAAAATTTGAGATGTCAGAAAGATGAGAAGTAATTTGAAATAGCATTTTTACATGTTACAAGTGAGGAAACTAAAGTTAAAAAAAAGTGATTTGAAGAAATTCATAACATTTTGGAGAAGACCCACAACTAAAACACTGTAGGACACTGATCTCTTGGTTGAAGGTGAGTACTCTCGAATCAGTCACTATTTTTTTGGAGTCCACGATGCTATGCACATGTAATGGCTATGTGTTATGTGGCAAATATACAAATGTAAACAGAACCTGACTCCCTATCCCCAAGCGGCTTAAAATCAAAAAGAAAATATAAAACATAATGTACCTGATCCAAAAGTCCAAATTTGGGGTAATCTTCTTCTGGGTCTTTACTCCCTGGATCTGGGTGTTCCTTTACCAAGAATACATCTCTTTCTTTACTCTAAAAAGAAGCAGTGTTTTACTATTAATGAACATTTTTTACTTAAAAGTATGGAATGAATCATCAACCACCAACTCCAAAAGTCAGTCCCTAGGTGTAGTGTCCAAAAAAGATAGTATTGTTTTTCCTTCTAAGAAATAATCCGTGACCATCAAAAAATTCAAACAGAGAAACACAAAGAGTGCCCAAGTTTTTCATAATCCTCACCTAACCTTCTATCTCACAAAGATAAGCACTGTTAACAGCTTGCTGTTCTCTTTAATTTTAAGGACAATATTGCCCGTAACATTTTTTTTAATAGAAGAAAAGAAATGGTCTCTAATTTCAATACAAAATTATTCTTGCAAAAGTACCGTGGACAAAAGTTTCAATACATAAAACCAGGTGTATGTGGGCAATGTTCACATAAGACACAATATGCATCTCACTGATTCTGTGTGCAAAAACTATTAAAATTCACAATTAGCTGTATCTCACACTCAAAGATATAACATTAAGTTTTTCTAATTTTATCATTTCACAATGAGACGATAAAATATTATTTAATTTTTACAAAGAACAATGGTTTCTTAAATGTCAAGTCTAATCAATTTTAGTCTACTTACCATTGTTTTAACAATGTTATTTGGCCAAGTCATTTTCCCAGGTCTCTGTCTGGTTGTCATGCACTCCCAGTATTTATCAATAAATGGTATAATATCCTAATTTTAAAAATAAATTAAGACTATTACCACTGCAGTCAAAAATATGCTGACAAAAAAAGAAAACAGCATTTTTCAAAGACCTTGTTAGAATCAAGAGAAAAATCCATGTTAGTTTTTTCCCCCATGATGTTATACAAGGTTTACATGTTTGTCTTTTAATCACTGAATATTTCATTGCATACACACAATATACAGATTATGGGGATTTCCACAAGTAGAAACAAACCTTAGCCATGTAGGGCTTACACTCCAGTTGGAGGGAAAAGCTCTGTCACAGTCCCTTGGTTATCAATTAGAAGATGATTCCCAAATTATTCTCTCCTGAGCTCCTATTACTACCAGCTGAGACATACCTATCTGGATATCCTAAAGGGACCTCAAACTTCTTTTTTTTTTTGAGACCGAGTCTCGCTCTGTGGCCCAGGCTGGAGTGCAGTGACCGGATCTCGGATCTCAGCTCACTGCAAGCTCCGCCTCCCGGGTTTACGCCATTCTCCTGCCTCAGCCTCCCGAGTAGCTGGGACTACAGGCGCCCGCCACCTCACCCGGCTAGTTTTTTGCATTTTTTAATAGAGACGGGGTTTCACCGTGTTAGCCAGGATGGTCTCGATCTCCTCACCTCGTGATCCGCCCGTCTCGGCCTCCCAAAGTGCTGGGATTATCGGCTTGGGCCACCGCGCCTGGCCGGGACCTCAAACTTCTTGTGACTAAAATGGAACTTGGTATCTTACCTCATAAATCTGCTTTTCAGATTTCTTTTCTTTTTTTTTTTTTGAGACGGAGTCTCACTCTGCCGCCCAGGCTGGAGTGCAGCGGCCGGATCTCAGCTCACTGCAAGCTCCGCCTCCTGGGTTTACGCCAATCTCCTGCCCCAGCCTCCCGAGTAGCTGGGACTACAGGCGCCCGCCACGTCGCCCGGCTAGTTTTTTTGTATTTTTTTTTAGTAGAGACGGGGTTTCACCGTGTTAGCCAGGATGGTCTCGATCTCCTAACCTCGTGATCCGCCCGTCTCGGCCTCCCAAAGTGCTGGGATTACAGGCTTGAGCCACCGCGCCTGGTCTCTGCTTTTCAGATTTCTATTCTTGCTCCTGATAACTTAGAACCAGTAATCACCCAGAATAAGCTAGACACAATAAGAGCTGTCCTTGACTCTTCTCTCACAATTTTTACACCTAAACGGTCACCAAATAAATTTTAAAATTTCAGAAATGTCACTCCAATCAGGCCTCCCTTCCATCCCCACTGCTGTGACTGTGGCTCTCACCAACTCCTGCTTACATGACTGAAACGACTTTTGACCTTCATCTTCTGGCCTCCTATGTAGATAATCTTCTAAAGTTCTACCACCAGAGTTAGCTCCATGAAAACGAAATCTTTACTAAAAGGAACCAGGGAAAGTACAAAGAAAGCCTGGAATATTTTGTTATTCCAGAAAGTAAGGAAGAGTTCAAAAATGGATGGGGGAGTATCAAAGAGTTTCAGGAGTCAGTCCGATAGGGCTACAATGGTTGAATCTGGGACAATCTGAGGGTCAGAAATAAAAAAAAATGCAACAACAGCTGGGCGCAGTGGCGCACGCTTGTAATCCCAGCACTTTGGGAGGCTGAGGTGGGCAGATCACTTGAGGTCAGAAGTTTGAGACCAGCCTGGCCAACATGGTTAAACCCTGTCTCTACCAAAAAATACAAAAATTAGCCAGGCATGGTGGCATGCGCCAGTAGTCCCAGCTACTCAGGAAGTTGAGGCAGGATAATTACTTGAACCCAGGAGGCAGAAGTTGCAGTGAGCCAAGACATCGCACCACTGCACTCTAGCCTAGGTGACAGAGCCAGACTCTATCTCAATTTAAAAAAAAAAAAATTCCAACAATGGACACATTGATTTTTTTAAAAATCCACAGTGATATTTCAAAGGGAAAAAAAAGAATGAGGGAAAGTTATTTACAGAAGACCTGCAACTGAAGAATGTATTCTGATTTACAACCACTACTCTAACAACTGATTCAGGGTTGGATAATCAATGGTGGCTAAAATCACTAGCTGAAAGGAGTAGGAGAATAAGGTACTTACATAATCTCCATGTATGGCTTAAGGATTACTTAGCACAAAGATAAAAATGCTCCCTCCTTAACCAACTACTCAAATTTAGGATCACTAAAAATAAAACAAACCAATATCTCATATGCCTCCTGATGTGGCGGTCTAAAAAACACACGATACCTATATAATCTTGCCAAAAATGTTTAACACATGGCCAGGCACAGTGGATCACAACTTTAATCTCAGCACCTTGGGAGGCCAGGGCCAGTGGATTGCTTGAGCCCAGGAGTGTAAGACCAGCCTGGGCAGCACAGTGAGACCCGTCCCTATTAAAGAGGAAAAAAAAAGTTTAACCTGAACCTAATCATGAAGAAACAGTCAAATGCAAATTAAGGAATATCATGCCAAACAACTGTCTAAGCACTTTAAAATTTTTATTTCATTAAATAAATAAATAAAGGAGTTGGGTGTGTTGGTTCATGCCTGTCTTCCCAGAGCTTTGGGAGGCCAAGGCAGGAGGATCACTTGAGCCCAGGAGGTCAAAACCAGCTGGGCAACATAGTGAGACCACATCTCCAATAAAAACATTTTTTTAATTAGCTGGATGTGGCAGCATGAGCGCAGCTGCTTGGGAGGCTAAGGTGGGAGAATAGCTTGAACCCAGGAGGTTGAGGCTGTAGTGAGCCATGACTGTGCCACTGCACTCCAGGCTGGGTAATAGAGCAAAACCCAATTGAATAAAGGAATTGTTTTATTAATTGATTAGAGACAAAAGAGTCATTACAACTAAATGTAATGGGTGATCCTAACCAGATCCTGGATGGAGGAAGAAGCTATGGAGGAGGATATTATTAACACAAAAATAATCCTGAGAAACTACAAATATGAACTGTAAATTAGTAGTACTGCACCAATGTTAAATTTCTTTACTATGATCATTGCATTGTGGTTGTATTAACAGAATATTGGGTAAAATATACCTACAATGTAGTCTCACACAGCTTAAAAGAAAAACAGAGATATGGGGAGATAAAACAAATATAGCAGGCCGGGCGCGGTGGCTCAAGCCTGTAATCCCAGCACTTTGGGAGGCCGAGACGGGCGGATCACGAGGTCAGGAGATCGAGACCATCCTGGCTAACACGGTGAAACCCCGTCTCTACTAAAAAATGCAAAAAACTAGCCGGGCGAGGTGGCCGGCACCTGTAGTCCCAGCTACTCGGGAGGCTGAGGCAGGAGAATGGCGTGAACCCGGGAGGCGGAGCTTGCAGTGAGCTGAGATCCGGCCACTGCACTCTCCAGCCTGGGCGACGGAGCAAGACTCTGTCTCAAAAAAAAAAAAAAAAAAAAAAAACAAATACAGCAAAATGTTAACTGGCAAATCGAAGAAGAAATGGGCCAGGTGCGGTGGCTCACACCTGTAATCCCAGCAACTTGGGAGGCCGAGGCGGACGGATCACTCGAGTACAGGAGTTCGACCAGCCTGGGCAACGTGGCGAAACCCTGTCTCTTAAAAAAAAAACACACACACAAAAATGAGCGGGGTGTGGTGTTGTATACCTGTAGTCCCAGCTACTCGAGAGGCTGAGGTGGGAGGATCACCTGAACCTAGGAGGTCAAGGCTTCAGTGAGCCATGATGGTGTCACTACATTCCACCTTGAAAATTTTCAAAACAATTTTGGAAAAAATAAACTAAAAAGGAGCCACGTGCAGTAGCTCACACCTGTACTCCCAGTACTCTGAGAGGCCGAGGAAGGTGAATTGCTTTAGCCCAGGCGGACATGGCTCCAGTGAGCCATGATCACACCACTGCACTCCAGCCTGGGTGACAGAGTGAGACCCTCTCTTTAAAAAAACAGAACAGGCCAGGTGCGGTGGCTCACACCTGTAATCCCAGCACTTTGGGAGGCCAAAGCAGGTGGATCATGAGGTCAGCTGAAGACCAGCCTGGCCAACACGGTGAAATCCTGTCTCCACCAAAAATAGAAAAAATTAGCCAGGCGTGGTGGCGCATGCCTGTAATCCCAGCTACTCAGGAAGCTGAGGCAGGAGAATCGCTGGAACCCAGGAGGCAGAGGATGCAGTGAGCTGAGATCGCATCACTGCACTGCAGCCTGGACAACAGAGCAAGACTCTGTCTTGAAAACAAAAAGAAAAAAAGAACAAGGTAATCACTGAATCCACTGTCATATATTCATTAAAAACTGGGAAGAAAGTACTTGTTAGGGAGTATATTTAGAAGTTCCACCTAACTCTTTAGTATAACTGCAATTACATTAATTCCACCTCTACCTTATCTTTGGAGAACATTGTCTTTGGATGTTCATCCTGTGTTCGGGACTGCCATGTCAGGTTGGCCAAAGCACTAAGGCACATTTCCTTCAAGTCTATCAAAAACAAAAAGGAAGAAACAGTTATCTATAGTACTATATCTCTATTATCAAGGGAATAATTAATAAGTGTTCCAGAAAATAACAATTATAGCAGCAAAATGGAGTCATCATGTGACCTGAAATGGGCAACTGCAATTATTCAGAGCTAAACCCCAACTGAACTTATACCAGCTACTAGGCAAAGGTCTCCTGATTCTGCTAAGCCCAGCTCCCTTTTCTTTTCCAGTGCATAATCATCTTCCAATACTCCAGAGTTTGTTCTTACTTGCTTGCTTCCGGAGGAAATATGTATTCCCACTGTGATGGCAGACATTGCAGTGAAAACTGTAGTTGGTCATGAAAGGTAGACAGGATCTACAGAAGAGACAAATTATACAAATTAGTGAACTTGTGAACACAAACACTTCTTCTTCTTCTTCTTTTTTTTATTTTTTAAGACAAGGTCTCACTCTGCCACCCAGGCTGGAGTGCAGTATTACAATCATAGCTCACTGCAGACTTGACCTTCCCTGGCTCAAGTTGATTCTCCCACTTCAGTCCCCCAAGTAGCTGGGATACAAGAATGAGCCACCATGCCCAGCTATTTTTTGTATTTTTTTTATGGAGTTAGGCTTTCACCATGTTGCCCAGGCTGTACACTTCTTTATGAGAAGTTAACATGCATCCATTCCCCTCAGTGACAGGTAAATTAAAATGTTAATATGTTAACATAGTCTTAAAATGTAAAAAGGTTGTCAAAACCAAAACAGGGCTCATATTCTTATAAATACCTGGATTTTTCTGTCACAAAAATTACTAAGACCTTATCCATTATACTGGACAATTCAGCATCTAGAAGGTTCTCACTTGTTCTTACAAGGTATCTTGTTAGTTTATTTTTTGAGCACCTAAAAAGAATATGCCAGGCCAGCTGTAGAAAAGGACAAAGTAGTCTAAGGTATATCTCTATGATGTCAATGATGTGGTTGGAAAGGGCAGGCAGAATGTTAAGAAAAAATGAATTAAAAATGTAAATAACTAGGCCAGGCGTGGTGGCTCATGCCTGTAATCCCAGAACTTTGAGAGGCCAAGACGGGTAGACCACCTGACATCAAGAGAAGACTTGCCTATTTGAAGTCAAGAGAGGAAGAGGCCAGGAGGGGAAAGACAATATGGCAGATACAGGATGCAACAGAGGAATCAACGCATTTGAGAAGAGAAACATGGTAGTGATTGCACAGGATGACAGGAAAAGGACAGGAGTCTAGTCTTGCAAAGGGCAAAGTAACAGAAGGACAGAAGACCTTTAGTATAAATGGCTTAAGCTAGAAGAGAAGAAATCAGAACAAAGGTTTATCTTGGACTCTGAAACTAGCTTAGGGTATCCTCAGAGAAGACTACCAAGCATTTACCAACTATTGCTACCCTCATGGAATTAAGAAACATTCTTACAAATGTTAAGGCTGAGTTTCCTTACCTTCACTTCTCTGTAGAACCTCTTCTGTTAAACAGTTTATTGTGATAAACTCATTTACAGAAGGCAAAGCCTCATACTAAAGATAGGTAGGTAAATAGTTATTTTAATTCAAACACAAACAGGTGTAAACAGCAGCCTTTTTCATACCCTGCTAGCTCACATTCTCTATCTCAGTTGTGAAAGATAATCCACCCCACCTAACTGGGCTTTATTTTTTTCTTCTTGGGGACAGGGTCTCATCTGTTACCCAGGCAGGAGTGCAGTGGCACAATCATGGCTCATTGCAGCCTCAACCTGCAGCGCTTAAGCAATCCTGCCACCTAAAACTCCTGAGTAGCTGGTACTACAGGGGTGCATCACCATGCCTAGCTCATTTTTTCTATTTCTCGTAGAGACAGGATCGCACTATGTTGCCTAGGCTGGTCTCAAACGCCTGGGCTCAAGTCATCCTCCTGTCTCCGCCTCCTAAAGTGCTGGGATTACAGGTGTGAGCCACCATGCCTTGCCTTTTTTTTTTTTTTTTGAGACAGCGTCTCACTCTGTCGCCCAGGCTGGAGTGCAACCTCCACTTCCCGGGTTCAAGTGATTCTCCTGCCTCCCGAGTAGCTGGGACTACAGGTGTGCAACACTGCACCCAGCTAATTTTTGTATTTTTTTTGGAGACGGGGTTTCACCACATCGGTCAGGCTGGTTTCCAACTCCCGACCTCGTGATCAGCCTGCCTCGGCCGCCCAAAGTGCTGGGATTACAGGCGTGAGCCACTGTGCCTGGCCCCCGCCCCACCCCCCTTTTTTTAAACTTGATACTATGGATAGGATCTAACTGGGCTTTAGATATAACTTTACAAATTCAGTTACAAACTCTTGTCTCCAAAGCTACCAAAATTTTGAACTGTGATTTGACTTTTCCTTGAATTCCTCCCAGTTATCTCACTAGTAAATTTCCTTTCCTAAACTGTCTATCCAAACAAATTCTTCCGGCAAAAGTGGCCCTATCTTAGGCCTCTCTAAGAGACTAGGCTCACTTAGCTAGTGTGTTTTCCCAACAGAGGTTGCTACCAAGATCAATTATTTCTTCCTGATCCTTCAGTATTTTTCTTTCTTTTTAAAACCACTCTTTCCTAAATCACAAGTCACATGTTAATTGAGACATCAGCATTTCTAAAACCCACTTCAACCTTTTAACTAGGAAGTATACAACAGATTATAAAGGAAAGCTGGGTGTGGTGGCTCATGCCAGTAATCCCAACACTTTGGAAGGGTGAGGCAGGAGGATCCCTTGAGCTCAGAAGTTCAAGGCTGCAGCAAGCTGTGATCCTGCCATCGCACTCCAGCCTGGGCAGCAGAGCGAGACC
This sequence comes from Piliocolobus tephrosceles, assembly GCF_002776525.5. Lineage (NCBI taxonomy): Eukaryota > Metazoa > Chordata > Mammalia > Primates > Cercopithecidae > Piliocolobus > Piliocolobus tephrosceles. The sequence goes on along the minus strand of NC_045440.1, from coordinate 36,476,285 downwards.
CGGTTACAAGCAAAAAACAAGAAAACACACACATATGCAGCTTTATTTTTATATAGTCTTATATAAATGTATTAGTATAATATAGACCATAAAGAACATTACAAAGAGCGAGCAGTACAGTTATTCCAATAGACAGGAGTCGGTATAAGGAAAAAAGTCTTTCATTCTCAATCACAGTATTATTTTAATTCACCAGAAGAGGTACATGATTGGAAATAGCTTTGCTGAGGAGAGCGGACAACATACCTAAAGGAGTAAGTCAGCAGCAATGAGAAAGGAAAAAGGATGGTTCAGGCATAAAGAGCATGGGTCATCTCAAATTTGGGACAACAGGCTTTATCCACATATACACTACTAATTCTTCCTGAAAAATCCAAAACACCCACACAAGGTTTATATTGTCCTAAATTTGTTTATATAATAGTTTGTAATTGCATTTTTTTTGTCTCCAAACCAGGTTGTAAACTCAAATGGAGGGACAATACCCACCACTGTATCTATCAGGGCTGTGCCTTCAGTAAGCAGATAACATGCAAGGGAATTAAAACAATTCCTGATTCAACATCCTACTTGCTGAGTACGAATCAGGAGACATAGGAAATACTTCGAATTTATTTTGCCCAGAAACTAACTGTTGAGCATGTTCAGATTTATTTTACCGAGCAATTCTTATAAAAACTATGAAAAGTACTCACGAGGTATCTATGCCAAATGTGTCAGCCGTGAACCATTTTGTACAAATCCCACATTGCAGCTCTACTTCACCCAACTGTCGGCCATTCTCTTCATCCACGGAGCCCGCCTGAGTATCCATCACCTCTGAGGTATCCCCAGCACCTTCCTGTGTCAGAGCAATTCGAAAATCAAATCAGTTGACTTGAATGTATTTTACTTTATTTTTTTAAGAGACAAGGGTTTCCCTATGTTGCCCAGGCTGGTCTCAGCCTCCCAAAGTGCTGGGATTACAGGCATGAGCCACCGTGCCTGGACTGAATGTATTTTTGATTCGCTTAAAAATTTAAGAACAAGGCCGCGTGCCGTGTCTCAAGCCTGTACTCCCAGCACTTTGGGAGGCCGAGGAGGGAGAATCACCTGAGGTCAGGAGTTGGAGACCAGCGTGGCCAACATCGTGAAACCCCGTCTCTACTAAAAATACAAAAAAAAAAAAAAAGTAGCTGGGTGTGTTGGCAGGTGCCTGTAATCCCAGCTATTCGGAAGGGTGAGGCAGGAGAATCGCAGGAACCCGGGAGGAGGTTGCAGTGAGCCCAGATAGCGCCACTGCATTCCAGTCTGGGAGACAGAGCGAGGCTCCGCCGCAAAAAAAAAAAAAAAAAAAAAAAATTAAAAACAAACTCTATGTTGTCTTGCAAACAACTAAAAAGAAATACTTACTAGTGTATCTTTTCCATTAGATGATTCTGTCTCCAAACCACCGCTTACATCGACCAAATTTGCCTCCCTATAAGATAATGAAAGAGCTCAAGCAAGAATTCTCAATACAAACAAACCTCAAAATACCTATTCCCAAAAATGATGATCAAATTACAGTAGAACTTCATATTCCTGCAGCTTTTTCAGCTACGCCTGTTCTCAGACTGGATGCCCAAGGTACTGTCAGGATATTGAGAAGGTGGACAAGACAGTAGCGGACCCACGGAGCACAGGGACGCCTAATCGGCTTTTACAGACAAATCTACCTGGGTTAGAGTTGGTCCTGGGAGAGGTTCAAAGAGGCGTAGCTCTCCCACTCTGTTTTCAGAGTGACCGTTACTTCTTCCAGTCTGGCACTGCAAAGTAGTTTTTTTTTTTTTTCTGGAATATGTGAAGGCCTCCCGTTAAAGAGTGAGCTACCAGCTTCCCGCCGGGGTGCAAGAGTCAGAGATAACGACAGGAGACTAAGCACCCACCGCCCGTGAAAAGTGCGGAAAGGGCGTTATCGAATATATACTTGAGAGGGGAAGGGCCAAGCTGCGCAGGGGCAGGGCGAGCCATTGGCGGCGGGGCCTGGGTTCGCCGGGGGCGGGCGGCAGGGCTCCAAGAGCCGCGGGATTCGCGAGGGGCGGGCCTCCCTCCCGCGTCCTCCTCGGGCCGCAGGACCTCTTACCCGCCTTCAGCCTCCCCGGAACTGGGCTCAGCTGTCGGAGGAGCAGAGGTCCCCTCTCCAGGAGGAGCGGCTGCTCCCGCTGCCACTGACTTCATCTCCCCCTCTTCTGCAGCTGTTGCATTTGCGGCCGCTCCTGGGCCAGGCCCGGCACCCGCTTCCTGGCCGGGTCCTGCTCCCGCCGCCGCCATCACGGCCACCCCTGTACTTCTCGCGAGAGTACCCTCTCTTCTCGCGCGCGTTGCTATGAGACGCTGTAGTCTTCAAACAGGAAAAGCCCGCGGTGGGTCCACTGCCTGCCTTAGGACGCCTAACTACATGACCGCTTTAAGGCCAGGCGCGCGGGCAGAGGTGGGCCGGGCCTCCAAGCCTGCGGTGGCCGCGGTCCTGTCACGGGGAAGGCGGAGGAAGCTAGATGGTTAGTAGAACTCCCTCGAGGACTTCCTTTGGAGTCAGGGACGGATGCGGCGTATTTTCGTGGCTACGACTGGATATCCCCGCGCAGAGGAGGAGCTTTGAGAGCGCTGGCCGTGCCGCGGAACACTCCACACCACCGAAAGTGGGAAACGTCTTCCTTGGAGACTAGCACTCCCTGCCCACCCCGGATGGAATTTGGTTTTCTGCGCAGGGTCGCCCCCTGGAGCCCGTTTCCAAATGACCTTCAGAGGGAAGGGAATCTAGGGAGGCCGATTCCAGGGGCGAGGGTGGAGGACCCAGGCCGGGCAGCAGAGGATCGGCGTGGGCACCAGAAGCGGCTTGCCGCTTCCTAGTGTGAGAGGTGGAAAGCGAAGCCCGGGGGGGTGCCGGGGCACTCGGAATGTAGACAAGTTTGGTGCCCAGCGAAAGGAAGAGGTGTGGACTGAAAGTACGAACTTGCGAAGTCATCGACAGTAGCTGGTGGCTGGCATCACTGGAGTGAGTTGAGTCTTTCAGAGCCATGGTCTCCAAACTGGAGAATGCAAACCTCTAAGAGTGTTGCGGCCAGGAACGTTTTCAGGACACCAGTGTTTATTATCCTATATCCTAAAATGTTGCCTAACAATAGACTCTTCTCCCGCTTTACACAAGAACGGCGCACCCCTCGCCAGTCCTCACTCCAATCTTACAGTGATGTGTCCACCGATAGTGTAGGAACCTCCGGGCCACTGAACGCCATGGAAAGTATGTAGATACTGATTTCCCAATTGGTTCTCAATTATTGATTTTCAACAAAATTGAAGAAAGACCTGAGTTACCAAGTGACATTTTAAAATTGGTGATAAAAACTAAAATCAGGTGTTAGTACTCGAAAGAGAAGCAGGATGCTTGCTCTAAGTATCTCCTCCCAAATACATATTATTGTAGCAGTTTTAACATACGGTCGCAAAATTGTGTGTTTTCTTGTTGTTTTGTTTTTTCTTTTGAGACAGAGTCTCGCTCTGTTGCCCAGGCTGGAGCGCAGTGGCACGATCTTGGCTCAGTGCAACCTCCGTCCCAGGTTCAAGCGATTCTTTTGCCTCAGTCTCCCGAGTAGCTGGGATTACAGGTGTCTGTCACCACGCCCAGCTAATTTTTGTATTTTTAGTAGAGGCGGGGTTTCACCATGTTGGCCAGGGTGGTCGCGAGCTCCTGATCTCAAGTGATCTACCCTCCTCGGCCTCCCAAAGTGCTGGGATTACAGGTGTGAGCCACCGCGCCCAGCCTTTTTTTTTTTTTTTTTGGAAACAGAGTCTGGCTTTGTCGCCCAGACTGAGTGCAGTAGGGCAATCTCAGCTCACTGCAGCCTCCACCTCCCGGGTTCGGGTTCAAGCTATTCTCTTGCCTCAGCCTCCCCAGCTGCTGGGATTACAGGCATGTGCCATGACGCCCGGCTAAGTTTTGTATCTTTACTAGAGACGGGGTTTCACCTGTGTGGTTCAAGCCTGTAATCCCAGCACTTTGGGAGGCTGAGGCGGGCAGATCACCTGAGGTCAGAAGTTTGAGACCAGCCTGGCCAACATGGTGAAACCCCATCTCTACTAAAAATACAAAAATTAGCTGGGCATGGTGGCATGTGCTTGTGGTTCCAGCTACTCAGGAGGCTGAGGCAGGAGAATGGCTTGAACCCAGGAGGTGGAGTTGGTTGCAGTAAACTGAGATCACACGACTCCAGTCCAGCCTGTGCAACAGAGTGAAGCTCTGCTTAAAAAAAAAGAAAAGAAAAAAAACAAAACAAAAAACCTGGGTACCTTCTCATGATAAGGTTAATGAAAATCACTACCAGAACACCAGGTTAGAAGTTTAGGATGGCCAAACAGGAAAAAGATATTTTTAGGAGCTCTCTCTCCAGTAACTGCTTAATTCACTCAGTTTACCAGAAAGCTGATTTGATGCAGATGCCGACTGGAGTGTGAATTATTCTACCATGGTGAAAATATGGAGGCCATTCTCACATCCTCAAATACAGTATTCAGAATGCTCATAATTATGATTCCCAAGCAGTGGAATTATAAAGATAGCTTTTCTTTTCTCTCTGTTTTCCAGGTGGTGTTTGTTTTTTAAGAGATAAGGGCTTACCCTGTCACCCAGGTGCAGATCATGGCTCACTACAACCTCAACCTTCTTGTCTCAAGCAATCCTCCCTCCTTAGCCTCCTAAGTAGCTGGAACTCCTGGCATGTGCCACCATGCCTGGCTCATTTTTCTTATTTTTTTTTTGTAGAGACGGAGTGTATTAGTGTGTTCTCATGCTGCTAAGAAAGATATACCTGAGACTGGGTAGTTTATAAAGGAAAGAAGTTTAATTGACTCACAGTTCAGCATGGCTGGGGAGGCCTCAAGAAACTTACAATTATGGCAGAAGGGGAAGTAAACACATCCTTCGCCACATGGCGGCATCAAGGAGAAGTGCCGAGTGAAGGGGAGGGTGGGAAAACACTTGTAAAACCATCAGATCTTGTGAGAACTCACTCACTTCACAAGAACAGCATGGAGGTAACCACCCCCATGATTCAATTACCTTCCACCGGTTCCCTCCCATAACATGTGGGGATTATAGGAACTACAGTTCAAGATGAGACTTGGAGGCCAGGTGCAGTGGCTCATGCCTGTAATCCCAGCACTTTGGGAGGCCAAGGCAGATGGATCACGAGGTCAAGAGATTGAGACCATTCTGGCCAACATGGTGAAACCCTGTCTCTACTAAAAATACAAAAATTAGCTGGGCATGGTGGTGCGTGCCTGTATTCCCAGCTACATGTGTGGCTGAGGTAGGAGAATCACTTGAACCTGGGAGTCAGTGAGCTGAGATCACGCCACTGCCCTCCAGCCTGGTGACAGAGTGAGACTCCATCTTGGGGAAAAAAAAAAGATGAGATTTGGGTGGGGACATACCCAAACCATATCATTTTGCCCCCGGTCCCCCTCAAGTCTCATGTTCTCACATTTCAAAACACAATCATGCCTTCCCAACAGTCCCCCAAAGTCTTAGCTCATTCCAGCATGAACTCAAAAGTCCAAGTCCAAAGTCTCATCTAAGTAAAGTCCCTTCTGCCTCTGAACCTGTAAAATTAAAAGCAAGGTAGCTACCTCCTAGATACAATGGAGGTTACAGGCATTGGGTAAAAATACCCATTCCAAATGGGAGAAAATTGGCCAAACAAAGGGGCTACAGGGCCCACGCAAGTTTCAATTCCAGACAGCATTCAAATCTTAAAGCTCTAAAATGATCTCCTTTGACTACATGTATCACATCCAGGTCACACTTGCCGAGACCAGCTTGGTCGTGGAGACCCCAACCCAGTGGCACTAGAGGAATAAAGACAGACACAGAAATAGAGTGCACAGTGAGATCAGGGGGCTTAACAGCCTTCAGAGCTGAGAGCCTTGAACAGAGTTTGACCCACCTATTTATTGACAAGAAGCCCGTGACAAACGTTGTTTCTGCAGTTTATAGATTGACTAAAAGTATTCCTTATGGGGAACAAAGGGACAGGCTCTGGCTTGTTATCTGCAGCAGGAATGTGTCCTTAAGGCACAGATCGCTCATTGCTCATGCCATTGTTTGTGGTTTAGGAACGCCTTGAGTGGTTTTCCACCCTAGGTGGGCCAGGTGTTCCTTGCCCTCATTCCAGTAAACCAGCAACCTCCAGCGTGAGCGTCATAGCCATCACAAGCATGTCACAGTGCTGCAGAGATCTTGTTTATGGTCAGTCTTGGGACCTGTTCTGAGCAATGCTGATATAAGAGGTGGGTTTCCAAGGTCTTGGGCAGCTTTGCCCCATGGCTTTACAGGGTACAGCCCCGCTCCTGGCTACTTTCATGAGCTGATGTTGAGTGTCTATAGCTTTTCCAGGCACACAATGCAAACTGTTGGTGGATCTACCACTCAGAGGTCTAGAGGATGGTGGCCCTCTTCTCACAGCTCTACTAGGCAGTGCTCCAGTGGGGACTCTGTGTGGGAACTTTAACCCCACATTTCCCTTCTGTTCTGCCCCAGCAAAAGTTCTCCATGAGGGCTCTACCCTGCAGCACACTTCTGACTGGACATCCAGGCATTTCCATACAGCCTTTGAAATCTAGGTGGAGGTTCCCAAACCTCAATTCTTCTGTGCATCTGTGTGCTCAACACCATGTGGAAGCTGCCAAGGCTTGGGGCTTACACCCTCTGAAGCCATGGCCTGAGCTGTACCTTGGCCCCCTTTAGCCATGGCTGGAACACAGGACACCAAGCCTCTAGGCTGCACACAGCAGGGGGACCCTGGACCTGGCCAAGGAAACCATTTTCCCTCCAAGACCTCCTGACCTGTGATGGGAGGAGCTGCTGTGAAGGTCCCTGACATGCCCTGCCCTGGAGACATTTTCCACATTGTCTTGGAGATTAACATTTGGCTTCTTATTACTTTTGCAAATTTCTGCAACAGGCTTGAATTTCTCCCCAGAAAATGGGATTTTCTTTTCTATTGCATAATCAGGCTGCAAATTTTCCAAACTTTTCTGCTCTGCTTCCTCTTGAACACTTTGTTGATTAGAAATTTCTTCTGTCAGATACCCTAAATCATCTCTCTCAAGTTCAAAGTTCTACAGATCTCTAGGGCAGGGGCAAAATGCAGCCAGTCCCTTTGCATAGCAAGAGTGACCTTTGCTCCAGTTTCCAATGAGTGTCTCATCTCCATCTGAGACCACCTCACCCTGGACTTTATTGTCCATATCACTAGCAGTATTTTGATCAAAGCCATTCAACAAGTCTCTAGGAAGTTCTAAACTTTTCCACATCTTCCTGTCTTCTGAGCCCTCCAAGTCTCTAGGAAGTTCCAGACTTTCCCACATTTTCTTTCTTTTTTTTTTTTTTAGACGGAGTGTCGCTCTGTTGCCCAGGCTGGAGTGCAATGGCGGAATCTCAGCTCACTGCAAGCTCCGCCTCCCGGGTTTACACCATTCTCCTGCCTCAGCCTCCCGAGCAGCTGGGACTACAGGCGCCTGCCACCTCGCCTGGCTAGTTTTTTTTCTGTATTTTTTAGTAGAGACGGGGTTTCACCATGTTAGCTAGGATGGTCTTGATCTCCTGACCTTGTGATCCGCCTGTCTCGGCCTCCCAAAGTGCTGGGATTACAGGCTTGAGCCACCGCACCTGGCCTCCCATATTTTCATATCATCTTCTAAGCCCTTCAAACTGTTCCAACCTCTGCCTGTCACTCAGTTACAAAGTTGCTTGCACATTTCTGAGTATCGCTATAGCGGCACCCCACTGCCAGTACCAGTTTACTGTGTTAGTCTGTTCTCATGCTTCTAATAAAGACATACCCAAGACTGGGTAATTTATAAAGGCAAGAGGTTTAATTGACTCACAGTTCAGCAAGGCTGGGAGGCCTCAAGAAACTTACAATCATGGTGGAAGGGGAAGTAAACATGTCCTTTACATGTTAGCAGGAATAAGTGCAGTGCAAAGTGGGTTAAAGCCCCTTACAAAGCCATCAGATCTCGTGAGAACTCACTCGCATCACGAGAACAGCATGTAGGTAACCATCCCCATGATTCAATAACCTCCCACTTCCCATGACTCATGGGGGTTATGGGAACTACAGTTCAAAATGAGATTTCGGTGGGGACACAGCCAAACCATGTCACAAAGTCTTGCTATGTTGCCCAGGCTGGTCTTGAATTCCTGGGCTCAAGCAATCCTCCTGCCTCAGCTTCCCAAAGTGTTGAGATTACAAGCCTGAGCCACTGTGCCTGTGTTGCTCAAATCAGAAGTAAAATAGCATGGTGTGGTGGTGTGCACCTGTAGTTCCAATACTTTGGGAGGCTGAGTGGGGAGGATCCCTTGGGCCGAGGAGGTTGAGGTCTCAGTGAGCTACGACTGCACCACTGCACTCCACACTTGGTGAAACAGCAAGATACTTCCTGGAATAAAGTGTCCTGTGTCCTCATTGTCACTTTCCCCCACCATGTCTCAGATTTGTCCCTGCTTAGGTCTACTGCCTCCCACCAGCCTGCTATTTGTAGTTCTAGTACTGCTCATTGGGATTATCACAACCAAGTCTTCCTGTTTCAAGTTTTCCTACCCTGATGAAAGGTTACAACTTTCTTTAAGAAGCTGCTACCTGCCTTTCGGATAAAACTCAGACTCCTTCTCAGCTGAGTGTTTCAGTGGGTCCAGCAAGTGATCGCCCAGTCCTGTTGGAACCCACTGCTTTTTAGTGCACCCACCCCATCCTCATCTCCATGTGGTCTTGCCTCCTGACTTTTGCCTTCCCCCACCTGGATTGCCCTTGTTCTCCCCAACCCTGCTCTCCTAACCTTGTCTGTTACATCAAGACCCACCTGAAAGTTACCTCCCTGCAAAACCTCACTTCACTAAGTTTTTATGGAAAATCTGTGTTAATATGATGGTCCTCAGTTACAAACTAGAGTATTTTATTATAGATACGACAGTCCTTAATCTCATTTGGCTCAACTGTATGATGAAGTCTGATGCAGGTAATCATTTCACTCAAAACCAATTATGATGTCTTACTCATAATACATTTCTCTAAAATGTTAAAAAGCCACCAGCTCCCCACTCCACATTCAGTTCACTTTTTGCCTCAGTTTTTGCTTGGGATATTCTGCATAGAATGACAAATGTTGAAAAGGAAGTTGCAAGTATTGTGACTATTGTCTCACCTGTAAGAATTAATTATTTTGGATGGAGTTAATAAATTTAAGAAGCAATTATTTTGACTGATGGATCTTCTGGACTTGACAACAAAAAAGTATTTTGTATATTTTTTAACAGACAGAAAAAGAGACATTGGGCCAAGGCATGGTGGCTCGTGCCTGTAATCCCAGCACTTTGGGAGGCTGAGGCAGTAGAATCACTTGAGGCCAGGAGACTGATACCAGCCTGGGCAACATAGCGAGGCCTCAACTCTACAAAAAAATAGTAAAAATTAGCCATGCATGGTGGCATGTTCCTGTGGTCCCAGCTACTTGGGAGGCTGAGGTGGAAGGATCACTTGAGCCCAGGAGCTTGAGGCTGCAGTGAGCCATGATTGCACCACTGCACTCCAGCCTGGGTGACAGAGCAAGAGCAAGATCCTATATTAAAACAAAAAGAAAGGAAAAGAAAAAGAAATGGTTTATTATACGTGTTCCTTAGAAAAAGAGAAAGAACTCTGACCATAACTGAAATATTTGGGATAAAGCTTTTACCACCACACAAAAGCCTACTTGGGAGATGAGAAGGGAATGGGCCATGACCTTGTAATGATGTAGGAGTTAAGAAGAAATTACATAGGTAGAAAGTGAGGGTAGGGAAGTCCTTGGTAAGGTTTTTCTTTTAATGAAAAGCAGCCCCAAATTATTTTCCTTTCTAACAAAGAGCAGCCTGTAAAATCGAGTTGAAGACAAAGTGCTGGCAGTTGAGCCCATCATGTTCAAGATGGTGGCTCCATCTTCCGTTCCCTGCCAGTCACGTGTACAGTAAGGAGCAGACAAGATGGCACTGGCCAAGGGGAAAACACATTTGCATAATAAGATTAGGGTGGGGCGGCCAGCCTTCCCCCACACTTTGTAAACATCATACCTGATCAAACCAATCTGTGAGCCCTATGCAAATCAGACATCACCTCCTCAAACCTGGCTATAAAATCTGGTGCATCTGCTGCTGGCTGGTCTTTTCCTCTCAGAAGTCCCCTCTGTCTCACTAGAGAGAGAGCTGTTTTCCTTTCTCTTTCTTTTGCCTATTAAACCTCTGCTCCTACACTCCTCATGTGTGCCCATGTCCTAAATTTCCTGGCCCGAGATGACCAACCCCGGGTATTTACCCCAGACAATGTGGCTGCTTCACTAGTAACTCTGGATATGAACGTAGCCTCACAGGAATTTTCAAGCCCCAGTGTGGCACAACTGAGGCAGAATCACTTCCATGTCCTCAATACCAGAAGTACCAAAGGGAGTTGCTGGACCTGTGGGGCCAGGGCTTCAGTGACCATAACGCAATGACCCATAGCCCCATATGGGCCCATAACTGAACACCAACCAGATGGGGCAGCTGGTGGAAGGCTACTGTCAACCTGAAATGAAGAAACTGTTATTAAACCAGAATGGGGTCCAATTGCCTGGTGCAGTAAAAGTAGATATCCACACCAAGGTTTTGCAGCAGTAGTGAAGAAGGAATTAATGAATTTTACAAGTATAATCAAAGACCACCAAGAAATTTTTACTTTTTCTTTCAAAAGCTGAGTGTAGGGTAGCCACACCCCGGCCCACATAGTCTAACTTAGAGAAGCATACTAACTGCCTGTTTTTCCTTCTGTGCTCAGCAAGCCTTATCTGTGCTCACCAGTTTCACATTCCTTGAGGCTCAGCAAGTTCCTGCTTCACCTCCCTAGTGCAGCTGCAAAGTTACAAGCATATGTTACAGAAACAGTTTCCCAAGGATGTAGAACATGTAGTATAGATAAATGTAAAAGACTGATCAACTGCCTTTGTTCTTGCTTCTGTAAGTATGCTTCCTGCATCATGCAGCTCCCAGCCACTGACTGCTTAAAAGATGGCTGCTTTCTTTTTCCGGAGCTCAGACTTTCCTGGACGCTAGTCCTATTGAGCCAGGTGATCACCTTAATAAAGGCTTTCCTGAACTCTGTTTGGTCTCTCCTGTCTGATTGTCCCACAACATTTCTGGGGGCTCGTCCAGGATTAGAGATGACAGCTTTCTGTATCCTTTGCCTGTGGGCTAGAGCCCCAGGATGCAGAAGATTTGGGACCCTTGGCGCCACTGGGTAAGACTTAGCCTAGAAGGAGAATGGCTGTCTCATGTCTTGGAGCCTTTCCCTGACAGTCCCAATGGAACTGACTCCGGAGTTGCAGGACAGTCACAGAAGCAGCGTGCAGGCAGACTACTGAACTGCAGTAAAGTTGGGCCCCAGAAAAGCCCATCCCATAAGGACAGAAGGGGAGCTTGGTCACCTCCTGGGGAATGACCACTTATCCAACCCAGAGTGGCTGGGGGTGGCAGGAGTGGCCTGCCAATTTGGATGAACTTCGTGTCCCCACTAACAAGTGAAAGTGGTTCACTGGATCTGGAGACAGAAACTAGGAGTGTTGGGTGCATGTGAACCTACCTGGGACATGAGAAAGGCTCGTTTTGTCCAATGAGGAGTCTTGGGGTAGGAGTTGTGTGTGTATGTGTGTGAATGTGGAAGCCTAACTAAGTTCACCTGGGACATGAGAGAGGCTCATTTTGTCCGATGAGGAGTCCTGGGGTAGGGGAGGTATGTGAAAGTGTGTGAAAGAGACAGTCTCAGGAGAGGCCAACGAGGGAAGTGATGTGGAGAGGTGCAGATCTCTTTTTTTTTTTTTTTTTTGGGGTGGGGCCCCCCCTGTGTCGTCCAGGCTGGAGTGCAGTGGCGCGATCTCAGCTCACTGCGAGCTCTGCCTCCTGAGTTCACGCCATTCTCCCACCTCAGTCTCCTGAGTAGCTGGGACTACAGGCACCCACCACCACGCCCGGCTGATTTTGTTTTTGTATTTTTCATAGAGATGGGGTTTCACCGTGTTAGCCACGATGGTCTCAATCTCCTGACCTCATGATCTGCCTGCCTTGGCCTCCCAAAGTGCTGTTATTACAGGCGTGAGCCACTGTGCCTGGCCAGGAGGTGCAGATCTCTTATCGCAGACCGTGTCCTCCGAGGCGAGTATGGGATGAGCCAGACCTAGGTCACTGTGTAAGGCTGACAGGATTAGCTTCA
>NC_045440.1:36450731-36463985 GCF_002776525.5 Piliocolobus tephrosceles | reverse complement strand
AGGGAGGAAATGGGAGGAAAAGCATCGAAACCAACTCAATAAGAATGTATGTTGAATAACTTTAAGAAAGGCTTTGATTGTGATTATGGAATGAAGTTAACACTGCAGTGGCTAAGACCCCTTTGTGAAACTGACTGGCTCTCCCTTAATGTAGGGTGGCTGGCCGAAGGAACCACAGATAGGGAAATAATTGGCCGAGTGTTTCGCGTGGTCACTGGGGTCGGAGAACAGCCTGGGCACGCTGATCAGTTTCCATACATAGACTCCTGGCTGAGCATGATTCAAACCCATCCGAAATGGCTACAGGCCTGTTTTGAAAATTATTGTAAGACTCCAGTGGCTCGTATAAAACAAGGAGCCATAGAAAAGACCCACAAAGCCAGGCCCAGGAGAAACAGCAGCAAGGAAAACAGGAAAAACCTATCCTATAGGCCCTGCCAGAAGAGCTAGAGACTCCACCCCATTATGTTCCAATTTACCCATCTCTGGCAAGGCTTAGGCAAGAAGGCACCCCAGCAGCTGTCTCCGGAGGGTCAGACTTAGAGGAGAGTAAGCTTCAAACTTCACTATGTAGGGAAGAGCCAGGGCCACTACCTGATAAATTAAAGGAGGAACTCCAGGATAAGGTTGGCCATCTCGGGTCAGGATATGCCTGAGACATGCAGATGCCCCTCAGAGAAACTAGGGGACAGATCTATTTAGATGTACAAAATGAGGTTCAAGGAGGAGAACGGCTTTATGTTTATCAGCCCTTCTCTACTACAGACATTTTCAACGGAAACAGCATACTCCCTCCTATACGGAAAAACCCCAGGCTCTTATTGACCCCATGCAGCCCACCTTCTTAACTCACAACCCAACCTGGGCTGACTGACTGCAGGCAGCTCCTTCTGTCACTGTTCAATATAGAACACCACAGAGTAATACAAGCAGCTCATCAGAGGCTAGAAAGCAACACCCCAGGAGGCACAGGAGATGTCAGACAGGATGCTTGGCAGGCTTTGCCAATAGAAACTGACCCAGGCTGGGACCCAAATCAGGCCCAAGGACTGCTGAACTTGCTGAGATACCAAGAGGCTCTAATACAAGGCATAAAGGCTGAAGGGAAGAAGGCAACAAACACTGGAAAGGTTTCAGAGGTCCGTCAGAAACCAGATGAAAGCCCCAGTGAGTTCTGTTAGAGGCTTTGTGGGGCTTACTGGCTCTACACACCTTTTGACCCAGAAGCGGCAGGGAATCGGTGGATGGTTAATGCGGCATTTGTGAGTCAGGCACAAAATAACATTAAGCGAAAGTTGCAGAAGCTGGAGGGGTTTGAAGGTATGAACATTTCCCAGCTTATCCAGGTGGCAACCAAAGTGTTTGTAAATCGAGATGAAGAAGCAGAGCAGGAGGCCAAGTGTAGAGTGAAGGAAAAGGCAGAGTTCTTGGCTGCAGCCCTGGTTGAAAGAGAGGCTGGATTTGCAAGAGGACGTGGATGTGGTCGTGGACACAGTCACAGTAGAGGACAAGCTAGGCCAGGTCGGGAGACCAGGACAGGTCAGGAAGGTCAACCTAGACTAGAGAGAGATCAGTGTGTGAGATGCAAGCAAAGAGGGCATTGGAAAGATGCATGTTCAAAGAAAGAAAAGGATAAAGGCAACAACCAGGGACAGAATGGCTGGACAAGGCCTCCTTCCCCCGCTGGACAAGGCGTAGCAGGATCTGACTTGGATCTAATTGGGCTGGCAGGAGCCAACAGCTACCTTGAAGATTGAGACAGACTGGGCTCCATCTCATTAGGCCCCGAGGAGCCTATGGTCTCAACGGTAGTAGGGGGCCAAAAAATAGACTTTATGGTAGACACAGGTGCTGAACACTCAGTTGTGATGCAAACAATTGGGCCGTTATCAAAAGACTATGCTAATATTATTGGGGCCACAGGTATTACAGAAAAATACATCGTTTTCCAAATCAGAGATGTATGATTGGAACCGAGAAGTCCAACACAAGTTCTTATACTTGCCAAACTGCCTGGTGCCCTTGTTGAGGAGAGACTTGTTGCAGAAGCTGCAGGCTTAAATCTCCTTTACGCTGAGTGGAGATATGACCTTGAGCCTAGGGCAAAAAAAGGCTATGGTACTAACTCTTATACAGTATCCAAGGCAGAGCAGTGGAGACTTTATGAAAGTAATTGCCAGGAGTGTGGAAAGGAGTACAGCACAGCTGAGAAAGAAAAACTGTTCACAGACTTACTCCTTAAGTTACCAGGAGTCTGGGTGGAGGACAATCCTCCAGGGTTAGCAGTAAATCAAGCACCTGTCATAGTAGAGCTACTACAAGGAACCTGCCTGGTGCAGATCCGTCAGTATCCCATTCCCATAGAGGCTAACCAAGGGATTGCAAAGCACTTAAAATGGCTCCTTGAATTTGGAATAATAGAGAGATGTGTCTCCTCACGGAATACTCCCTTATTGCCGGTATTAAAACCTTCTGGTGACTACCAGCCTGTACAAGATTTAAGGGCAGTCAACCAGGTAGCTGCTATACTGCATGCTACTGTGCCTAACCCGTACACTGTACTTGGACAACTACCTGCTAGTGCTGCTTGGTTCACATGCTTGGACATTTAAGATGAGTTCTTCTGCATCCAATTAGCCCCTGTAAGCTGAGACATTTTTGTCTTTGAGTGAGGCCCATCTCAGTATACCTGGACTAGACTTCCCCAAGGATTTAAAAACTCCCCAACTATCTTTGAAGAAGCACTATCGTCAGACTTAAAGGCTTTCACACCACCAAGCAATCGCTGTGTCTTACTGCAATATATAGATGATCTGCTGTTAGCCACACCCACAACAAAGGAATGTATCCAAGGAACAGAGAGTCTCCTTTGAGTGCTGTGGGAAGCTGGCTATAAAATGTCTAAGGAAAAGGCACAGATCTGTGGTCAAGGAGTTCGGTATGTTGGCTTTTACATCTACCAAGGGTGGCGTGAGCTTGGGCAGGAGTGAAAAGAGACTGTCTGTAGCATTCCTTGGCCAGACACAAGGCAGCAAGTGCGGGAATTCCTAGGGGCAGCTGGTTTTTGCTGCATATGGATTCCTAACTACTCGCTCCTAGCAAAGCCTTTATATGAGGCAACCAAAGTGGGGGAAAAGGAGCCCCTCCTTTGGGGAAAAGAACAGGATATGGCTTTCAAGGAAACCCAGGCCCCAGCACTGGGACTGCCAGACGTGACAAAGTCCTTTTACCTGTATGTTCATGTAAGGAAAGGTATGGCTACAGGAGTCTTAGGGCAAATGCTAGGGTCATGGTATTGGCCTGTAGCATATTTGTCCAAGCAACTAGACTTGGTGGCTATGGGATGGCCACCCTGTTTCAAGGCGCTGGCTGCCAGTGCCTTGTTAGCGGAAGATGCTAACAAGCTCACATTTAGACAGAAGCTGATAATTCGGGTGCCCCACACAGTTATCACCTTGATGGAACAGAGAGGACATTGTTGGCTCTCTAACCCTAGGATGCTAAGATACCAAGGACTCTTATGTGGGAATCCATATCACTTTAGAGACTGTGAATACCCTAAATCCGGCTACACTGTTACCAACAGAATGTACAGAACATGGAAAGCTCCCGTTATGTGCCCCAGGGTACCACTGCTGTGTAGAAACAGTGGATGCAGTCTTTTCAAGCCAGGAAGACTTAAAGGACCAACCCTTAAAAGACCCAGATACTGAATATCTTACTGATGGAAGCAGCTTCATATCTGAGGGTATCAGAAAGGCCAGATATGCTGTAGTCACATTAAGCTCAGTGGCTGAAGCCCACCCCTTACCGGTAGGAACCTCAACGCAGAAGTCAGAACTAATAGCTCTCATAAGAGCACTATTTCTAGCGAAGGGAAAGTCAGTGAATATCTATACTGACTCAAGATATGCTTTTGCCACGTTGCATGCTCATGGAGTCATTTACAAAGAAAGCACTGTTACCTACTGAGGGAAAAGAAATAAAGAACAAAAAGCAAATAGAGCAGCTCCAAAGGAAGTAGCAGTCATCCACTGTAAAGGACATCAAACAGGAGGAAGTGATAAGGCTACAGGAAACAGAAAAGCAGACAAGGAAGCAAAAAAGGCTGCAATGACAGAAAAAACAAATAAAGAAGAGACTTATGCCATGCCCTTATTAGAGCCTCCCCTTGCAAATACTCCTAACTACTTGTCCAACAAGAAGGCATGGTTCGCGCAGGAAAGTTATCAGAAAGGAGGCTGGTGGAAGTTTTCAGATGGGAGGCTTGCCATTCGAGAAGCCATTGCCCCCTGATTTATAAAGCAGTTTCAGCAAGGAACACACATGGAGAAGACAGCTTTAGAGCTTCTCGTAGGGCAGTATTTCTATGTGCCGTGCTTGACTGCCATCACTCGAGCTGTCTGTGAGCAGAGTGTTACTTGCGCCCAGAAGAACCCAAGGCAAGGGCATACTCAGCCCCCAGGAATTCAGGAAACAGGACCAGTGCCATGTGAAAACCTACTTGTAGACTTTACCAAACTGCCTCAGGCTGAAGGCTATCGGTACATGTTAGTGTTTGTGTGTATCTTTTCAGGGTGTGTACAGTCATTCCCCACCAGGACAGAAAAGGCATGAGAAGTAACCAGGATATTATTAAAAGACATTATTCCTAGATTTGGACTGCCTCTAACCTTAGGCTCAGACAATGGACCAGCTTTTGTGGCAGAAGCTGTACAGCAACTAACTCAGATGTTAAAAATTAAATGGGGCCGGGCGCGGTGGCTCAAGCCTGTAATCCCAGCACTTTGGGAGGCCGAGACGGGCGGATCACGAGGTCAGGAGATCGAGACCATCCTGGCTAACACGGTGAAACCCCGTCTCTACTAAAAAAATACAAAAAACTAGCCGGGCGAAGTGGCGGGCGCCTGTAGTCCCAGCTACTCCGGAGGCTGAGGCAGGAGAATGGCATAAACCCGGGAGGCGGAGCTTGCAGTGAGCTGAGATCCGGCCACTGCACTCCAGCCTGGGCGACAGAACAAGACTCCATCTCAAAAAAAAAAAAAAAAAAAAAATTAAATGGAAACTGCATACATCCTATTGCTCACAAAATTCTTGAAAGGTTGAAAGGATAAACTGGACACTGAAACAACCGTTGAAGAAGTTTTGCCAAGAGACTCATTTAAGGTGGGACCAGGTATTGCCCATGGTCCTTCTCCGAGTCAGGTATCCACCCTATGAGATAGTGTATGGCCAACCACCCCCACTTTGTATCTCAGTTAAAAGGAGATTGAAAGGAAGTTGGAGAACTGACCCTAAGAAGACAAATGCAGGTATTAGGTGAGGTAATGCAAGAAGTATGAGGGTGGGTAAGAGAAAGAATACCTGTTAGCCTTACAGATGCAATACATCCCTTTCAACCTGGGGTCTCTGTATGGGTTAGACGCTGGAATCCTACTACCCTCGGGCACTTATGGGATGGCCCCCATATTGTGATCATGTCTACCCCTACTGCTGTTAAAGTTGCAGGTATTACACCTTGGATCCATCACAGCCGACTAAAACCTGCAGCCTCAGTTCAAGACCTGTGGACGAGTCAGCAAGATCCAGATCATCCAACTTGACTGATCTTGCAGAGGAACCAAGGCACAGCAGGAAAAGACGATCGCCCTGCTCCGGCCACCCTGGAGGCTGATCAGTCAATGCACAGCTGTAACTTAAGGAAACGTCAAGCCCTGCTCTAGTCATACAACCGGAAGCTGACTAGTGTATGCACGGCCTAAGCCTGAGGAAGCCAGCACTAGATAAGTAAATGTGGTTTGAATTTGAAAATGTAGTTATACTATTGCTTATACTGATTGTCTTGCTGTCATGCTATCTTTGCAATTGCTATCAAACTTGTTGCCTGGGAGGATGCTCATGCATAGTATAAACTTGATGGCACTAATGACAATAAT
This sequence comes from Piliocolobus tephrosceles, assembly GCF_002776525.5. Lineage (NCBI taxonomy): Eukaryota > Metazoa > Chordata > Mammalia > Primates > Cercopithecidae > Piliocolobus > Piliocolobus tephrosceles. The sequence continues at coordinate 36,458,049 of NC_045440.1, read as the reverse complement.
GTTAACAGGCACGGGAGGAAACCAAGATAATTGTCATCATTGTATTGGTCTGGTAAAGGTATAACTAAAACCCTGTTATATCAAACTTATTATGAGTGTACAGGAACTCCCTGGGGGACACGTGTTTATAATCAAACAAGCTACTCCATCTGTGACCCAGGAAATAGGCAACCTCAATTATGTTATAATCCAGGCCTCCTACCCTATGACTTCTGGTTTGAATTTCAAATAGGGAAACCTTTATTACCTTCATATGCCAATCCTAAAGATGTTAGAACTGGGAAACTCGTAAGCAAAGCACAGGTATTCCCTTATTCACATAAAGGATCTACTTCAGTATCTTTTGATGCCTGTCAGGCTGCACACCTCAGCAACCTAAACAATCTAGGAGTAGTCTGCAAGAACTTAGAACAAGAAAGAGTCATCAGCAAGGCTGCTAAGATCATAACAGGAGAACCAGAAGAAGAATGTCCCTATTGTAACATTCAATGGACCACACGAGTTCAGCCAATACCTTTAGGCAGGGAGAGTAGCTCTGCCCACCAGCCACGAAGCAAAGATTGGTTGTGTGACTAAAACATGCGACCCCCCTAAATCTGACCATATTAAAGCTAAATATGCCTTTTTGGACTAAAGGACACCAAGGAGAGCAAACTTTGCTCGAGAATGAGCAAATCTAGGTATTCCATTAATCATTATTAAAAAGACTCAGTGAGCTAAAGCTCAAGTCAGTCCAATGTCACAGTTCAGATTTTTCAAATCCTTCAATAAACATTTTAACCCCAAGGAGTCAAAAGTTCAGATTCCACCAACGTCAGCTGAGAATCTATTTGCTCAGCTAGCTGAGAGTATTGCTACTAATCTTGGAGTCACCTCATGTTATGTATGTGGAGGTACCAGTATAGGTGACCAGTGGCCCTGGGAGGCTAAAAAACTAATGTCACAAGATAACTTTACTATACTGGAATTTGTTACAAGGTTCAATGCAAACCCAAGTGTCTGGCTATTAAAAACCCCTATGAGGCCGGGCGCAGTGGCTCATGCCTGTAATCTCAGCACTTTGGGAGGCCGAGGTGGGTGGATCACGAGGTCGGGAGATTGAGACCAGCCTGGCTAACACGGTGAAATCCTGTCTCTACTAAAAGATACACAAAATTAGCCGGGCATGGTGGCAGGCGTCTGTAATCCCAGCTACTCGGGAGGCTGAGGTGGGAGAATGGCATGAACCCGGGAGGCAGAGCTTGCAGTGAGCCAAGATTGCACCACTGTACTCCGGCCTGGGTGACAGATGACAGAGCGAAACTCTGTCTCAAAAAATGAACCAAAAAAAACCAAAAAAACCCAAAAAACCCTATCATTAGAAGATACTGCATAGCATGACGGGGAAAAAAGACTTTCAAACTGAAGTAGGAGATACGACTTGTTTAGGTCAGCAATATTTTGAAGAGTCTAAGAACAAGACTCAGTGGAGAAGCTTTATAGACAATTCCTCTGTACCAGATTTTAGCCCTCTCTTTCAGTTTCCAGCACTAAATCAGTTGTGGTATCAACTAGATGCTCCAAATGTTTAGAAAGCACTGGCAGAACTATATTGGATCTGTGGGACTAAAGCTTATTAACTATTGCCCAAGAAGTGGACCGGAGCCTGTGTGTTAAGGACAATAAGGCTGTCCTTCTTCTTGCTCCCACTGAAATAAGGAGAAGATTTAAGTTACCCGGTCTATAATGAAGAAGGAAAAAGAACCAGAAGAAACATCTTTACTCAGATAAGTACTGTAGAAAAGACAAACACAAACATAAAGAAGGACATTGAGATAGGTAGCTGGAAGGATAATGAATGGCCTCCTGAAAAAATTATCAAATACTATGGGCCAGCTACATGGGCCCAAGATGGATCATGAGGCTACCGCACCCCTATTTACATGTTAAACCAAATTATAAGATTGCAAGTAGTACTAGAAATCATAGTCAATGAAACAGCCTGAGCCTTGGATCTGTTAGCCATACAGGCCACTCAAATAAGAGATGCTATATACCAAAATAGGCTAGCATTAGACTACCTCCTAGCCTCAGAAGGAGAAGTTTGTGGCAAGCTTAATTTGACCAACTGTTGCCTAGAAATCAACAATAATGGAAGAGCTATTATGGAAATTACTGCTAGAATGAGGAAGTTAGCCCATGTCCCAGTCCAGACTTGGTCCTGGTGGAGCCCAACTCACTTTTGGAGGCTTTAAAACCTTGATAATTGGTTTTATAGCTATAGTAGGAGGATGTTTAATACTGCCTTGTCTTTTACCTCTCCTCATCAGAAGCATCCAGTCTACTATTAAAGCATTAGTGGACAGAACAACTACCACCAAAATAATGGCATTACAAAAATACCAACCAGTTCCCCAGGAAGAATATGTGCCTACACAGGAAGAGATAAACACCTGTGGTGCTCTTTATTAATCTACATTTATGGCGAGCACCGAAGGGGGGGATGAAGAAGGAATTCATGAATTTTACAAGCATAATCAAAGACCACCAAGAAATTTTTAGTTTTTCCTTCAAAAGCTAAGTTTAGTGTAGCTCCCCGCCCTCCGCAGTCTAACTTAGAGAAGGATACTAACTGCCTGTTTTTCCTTCTGTGCTCAGCAAGCCTTATCTGTGCTCACCAGTTTCACATTCCTTGAGGCTCAGTGAGTTCCTGCTTCACCTCCCTACAGCTGCAAAGTTACAAGGTTGATAAGCATATGTTACAGAAACAGAGTTTCCCAAGGATGTAGAACATGTAGGATAGATAAATGTAAAAGACTAATCAACTGCCTTCATTCTCGCTTCTGTAAGGATGCTTCCTGCATCACATAGCTCCCGGCCACTGACTGCTTAAAAGGTGGCTGCTTTCTTTGTCCAGGGCTCAGACTTTCCTGGATGCTAGTCCTACTGAGCCAGGTGATTACCTTAATAAAGGCTTTCCTGAACTCTGTTCGGTCTTTCCTGTCTCTGATTGTCCTGCAACAGTAGAAAGGAAGACATTTATTTGCAGTGCACCAAGCAAGGAGGACCAGGTAGCTCACTCTCAAATCCTGACTTCCCCAATAGCTTGCAGGTAAGGGTTTTTAAAGGCAGGGGTAAAATTCGGGAAAGCAGAAGTTACAGGCAAAGTCCTAAGTCAGTACATGAAGGTTACACATTTGTTGGCTTAAAAGAGTCGGGTATCTTGAAGGGGAGGAGGGTTCGGGGGAACGTAGAGGTGTTATAGGCAATAGGTAAATTCACAGATTTTCTGATTTGCAATTGGTTAAGGGAAAAAAATTGGGGGTCAGGAGAAAAGAATGTTAGCTCAATGTGAGTGTGACCTCCTCCAGGCCCCTCAGGAGGTCCTTCAGAACAAAGGACAGCTGTCAGAGTTCAGTCCTCCGTTTCTCCTTATCGGAGGTCTGTATGCCAGCAGATCCATTGGGTGGGGGTCCAGTTTCTGAAAAACAGTTCAGGGACACATGCTAAGATGTTATCTTTAGTTTACATAGGGAACCAAACATTTCCTGGCTCTAGCTTCCTTTGCTATTGTTTTAGGCTACTATTACATTCTCACTTATCAAGTTGCTCATTTATTTATCAAGGCTAGCTAGGTGCTTGGAATTTCCTTTGAAGGAACTCAAGATTTCCCTTTATTTCCATGCTTGGGAGGGGTTTGGCAAGCCTCTAACAAGTAGGTGGGGGAGTGGAGAGGGAGGGTGTGGTCCCTGCTTTGTCTCTCAGCACTTTGGGAGGCCAAGTTAGGAGGATCACTTGAGCCCATGGGTTGGAAACCAGCCTGGGCAACATAGTGAGACCCCAACTCTACAAAAAATTAAAAAATTAGCTGGGCCGGGCATGATAGCTCATGCTTGTAATCCCAGCACTTTGGGAGGCCAAGGCAGGTGGATCACTTGAGGTCAGGAGTTCGAGACCAGCCTAGCCAACATAGTGAAACCCCGTCTCTACAAAAAATACAAAAATTAGCTGGTCATGGTGGCAGGCACCTGTAATCCCAGTTACTCAGGAGGCTGAAGCAGGAGAATCGCTTGAACCTGGAAGGTGGAGGCTGCAGTGAGCCGAGATCGCACCACTGCACTCCAGCCTGGGTGACAGATAAGACTCTGTCTCAAAAAAAAAAAAAAAAAAAAATTAGCCGAGTGTGATGGTGCATGTCTGTAGCCTTAGTTACTCAGGAGGCCAAGGCAGGAGGATTGTTTGGGCCCAGGAGATCAAGGTTGTGGTGAGCTGTGTTCACGCCACTCAGCCTCCTGAGTAGCTGGGACTACAGGCATGTGCCATCATACTCGGCTAATTTTAAAATTTTTGTAGAGACAGGATCTACTATGTTGCCCAGGCTGGTTTTGAACTCATGGGCTCAAGTGGTCCTCCTGCCTTGGCCTCCCAAAGTGCTTGGGTTATAGTTGTGAGCCACTGCTCCCAGCCTGTATTGACCACAGGACCTCCAATACCCAAGGGAGAGAACTTGTATGAAAACAAGTTATGTCCCATCCCCGTACCAGGTAAGAAAATAAGTTTTATCTGATGCATGGGAGTCCTTCTAAATTATCAGGCCCAATGAGACATTAAAATGAGATAGCAATCACATCCTACTTTTCCCACCCCATTCTGAGCTATGTGTTCATCTTGAAATTGCTTGCTATCGCTAAAAGTAGCCATAAATTAACCTAATAGTGCTGTAACAGCCACCATAACCCACACCCTATAGCTTAACAATGTATATAGCCAATCAGCAGCTTATGTTATTTTAATGGAAATTCTTGGTAAACAACTCAGGAACTGCCTCTTCTTTCCCTTTAAAAATCCACTTGTGGACCAGAGCGGCGGCTCACACCTGTAATCCCAGCACTTTGGGAGGCCGAGGCAGGTGGATCACCTGAGGTCAGGAGTTCAAGACCAGCCTAGCCAACATGGTGAAACCCCGTCTCTACTAAAAATTCAAAAATTAGCTAGGTGTGGTGGTGGGCGCCTGTAATCCCAGCTACTCAGGAGGTTCAGGCAGGGGAATCGCTTGAACCAGGAGAAAGAGGTTGCAGTGAGCTGAGATTGAGCCATTGCACTACTAGCCTGGGCGACAAGATCTAAACTCCATTTCAAAAAGAAGAAAAAAAAAAACCCACTTGTGGCTGGGCATGATGGCTCACGCCTGTAATCCCAGCACTTTGGGAGGCTGAGGCAGGCGGATCACCTGGGTTTGGGAGTTTGAGACCAGCCTGACCAACATGGAGAAACCCTGTCTCTACTAAAAGTACAAAATTAGTCAGGTGTGGTGGTGCATGCCTGTAGTCCCAGCTACTTGGGAAGCTGAGGCAGCAGAATCGCTTGAACCTGGGAGGCGGAGGTTGCAGTGAACTGAGATCACGCCATTGCACTCCAGCCTGGGTAACAAGAGCAAAAATCCCTCTCAAAAAAAAAAAAAAAAAAAAAAAAAATCCACTTGTAACTGCTGCTAATTGGAATGTATATTCAGGAAACTTAAATCTATGCTCCCACGTTACGAACCTCAAGCTTGGTGCAAATAAACTCTGTACTTATATTAATTTAAGTTCAGTTTCTTCCATTTAAATATTAATTTAGCTTCAGTTTTTCCTGCAACACAGCCTTTGTTGAAGGCTTCTAGGCTCTCTCCTAACAAAGAATAGTGGGTCAGATGCCCTGGACTCAACTCCAAGGAATCACTCTCTCCCCAACTCTGATGCCCCCATGTTGTTATCATCAATAAAGCAAAACAAAGCTTTTTGTGTTTGTTAAAATCATGATGAAGATAATTACGCAGTAGTTCATCTCAATGGAGCAGTCATTCAGTCTCTGCTGAAGCTTCTGGGCCTTCATTTCTAGTGTTTATAAACTGAGCCAACTAAGCATTCCTGGTTACTTCCACTTCCAGTAACCAGATATCTGAGTCCCACTGAATACAGTAAAAAGTTTTATTCTTCTTATTGTTAGGAAAAGGTGAGCTCTATAAATGGTGGGTATATATATTTTGAGATGGAGTCTTGCTCTGTCAGCCAGGCTGGAGTGCAGTGGTGTGATACTGGCTCACTGAAACCTCTGTCTCCAGGGTTCAAGCAATTCTCCTGCCTCAGCCTCTGGAGTAGCTGGGACTACAGGCATGCACCACCAGGCCTGGCTTTTATTTATTTATTTATTTTTAGACAGAGCCTAGCTCTGTTGCCCAGGCTGGGGTGCGGTGGCATGATCTCAACTCACTGCATGCAACCTCTGCCTCCTGGGTTCAAGCCATTCTCCTACCTCAGCCTCCTGAGTAGCTGGGATTACAGGCATGCGCCACCACGCCCAGCTAATTTTAGTACAGATGGGGCTTCACAATGTTGTTCAGGCTGCTCTTGAACTCCTGACCTCAGGTGATCCACCTTCCTCGGCCTCCCAAAGTGCTGGGACTACAGGTGTGAGTCACTGCACCCGGCTGTGGGTAGAGATTTGTGTCTGTTTCATTTACTGATGTATCGTAGGCACCTAGAACCATGCCTGGCACATATAAGGTACTCAGTAAATATTTGTCGAATAAATGAAACTGCATTCTCTCTTGTGAATGAGGCTTGTTCCTTTTTTTTTTTTCTTTCAGACAGTCTTGCTCTGTCACCCAGGCTGGAGTGTAATGATATGATCTAGGCTCACTGCAACCTCTGCCTCCCAGATTCAAGCAATTCTCATGCCTCAGCCTCCCGAGTAGCTGGGACTACAAGTGCATGCCAACATGCCCAGCTAATTTTTTGTATTTTAGCAGAGATGGGGTTTCACCATGTTGCCCAGGCTGGTGTCAAACTCCTGGGCTCAGGCAATTTGCTCACCTTGGCTTTCCAAAGTGCTAGGATTACAGGTGTCAGTCACCGTGCCCGGCCTGAGGCTTGTCCCATTTTAACGCCAAAGATGCCACCAACCCCACTGGGGAAGCAGCCCAGAAGGGTTCAGCAAGAAGCCTGTAAAATAAAAATAAAATTCTGGGCCGGGCGCGGTGGCTCATGCCTGTAATCCCAGCAATTTGGGAGGCTGAGGCGGACGGATCACCTGAGGCCGGGAGTTCGAGACCAGCCTGACCAACATGGAGAAACCCTGTCTCTACCAAAAATACAAAATTATTCGGGCGTGGTGGTGTGCACCTGTAATCTCAGCTACTTGGGAGGCTGAGGCAGGAGAATTGCTTGAACCTGGGAGGCAGAGATTGCAGTGAGCCGAGATTGTGCCATTGCACTCCAGCCTGGGTAACGAGAGTGAACCTCTGTCTCAAAAATAATAATAATAATAATAATAATAATAATAATAATAATAATAATAA
>NC_045440.1:36449160-36450721 GCF_002776525.5 Piliocolobus tephrosceles | reverse complement strand
AATAATAATAATAATAATAATAATAATAATAATAATAATAATAATAAATAAAATAAAATTCTACATTCCCCTCTCCACCCCTCCCCCTCACCACCCCGCACTGACTGAATGGTCAATACCCTTCTTGGCTAAGGGGAGCCTAGATGAACATTAAAAACTGAACTCCCTCAAGACCAGCCTGACCAACATGGAGAAACCCCGTCTGTACTAAAAATACAAAATTAGCCGGGCGTGGTGGTGGGTGTCTGTAATCCCAGCTACTCGGGAGGCTGAGGCAGGAGAATCGCTTGAACTTGAGAGGCGGAGGTTGTGGTGAGCCGAGATCACGCCATTGCACTCCAGCCTGGGCAACAAGAGTGAAACTCCGTCTCAAAGAGAAAACAAACAAACAAACAAACAAACAAAAAAACTGAACTCCCTGGCCAGCACTTTGGGAGGCCGAGGTGGGTGGATCACCTGAAGTCAGGAGTTCGAGACGAGCCTGGCCAATATGGTGAAACCTTGTCTCTACTAAAAACACAAAAATTAGCTCTGCATGGTGGTGGGCACCTGTAATCCCAGCTACTTGGGAGGCTGAGGCACGAGAATCGCTTGAACCTGGGAGGCAGAGGTTGCAGTGAGCCGAGATCTTGCCATTGCACTCCAGCCTGGGCGACAGAGCAAGATTCCATCTCAAAATAATAATAATAATAATAATAATAATAAAATAAAGAAAAGAAAAGAAAACTGAACCCCCAGCCATGGCAGGAAGGGAGTTCGAACATGTCTTGTTATGCCCCTTCCCTTTTTGAGTTTAGGCACAACTGATCAGCATGTTAAATAGAGATCATAAGACGGACAAACATTCCCTAGCAAGCCTACTGAAAAACAGATCCTTTGTTGCAATCAGATACCAAATTATAAACAAGACCCAGGGCCATCCCAGACAGGGGTAAAGTCTAGCCTACAGGCCAGCAATCTTGCTACGTAGCATCCTTATCTTAAACATTCCTTTCTGCTGATTCCAAGTTTTGACAGAGCCTTACTCCTTTAACCAATTGCAAATTCAAGAATCACTGAATCTACTTATACCTATAAGGTCCCACTTCAAGACATCCTGCCTTTTAGGGCTGAACCAGTGTGTACCTTTCATGCATTGACAGATGTCTTTGCCTGTAACTCCTGCCTCCCTACAATGTATGAAACCAAAGGCTCATCAAGGCTCCTTCAGTTTGCGTTTTCCCCAGGGCTGTGGTCACTCCTATTGGCTCAGAATCAGCCTCTTTAAAATATTTTACTGCCGGGCTCCGTGGCTCACACTTGCAATGCTAGCACTTTGGGAGGCAAGGCAGGTGGATCGCCTGAGGTCAGGTGTTCGAGACTAGCCTGGCCAACATAGTGAAACCCTGTCTCTATTAAAAATATAAAATTTAGCTGGGTGTGGTGGCAGGCGCCTCTAATCCCAGTTATTCGAGAGGCTGAGGCAAGAGAATCACTTGAACTTGGGAGGCGGAGGTTGCAGTGAAGCCGAGATCGCACCACTACACTCCAGCCTAGGTGACAGAGTGAGACTCCATTAAAA
>NC_045440.1:36441626-36444160 GCF_002776525.5 Piliocolobus tephrosceles | reverse complement strand
TTTTTTTCTTTCTTGAGATGGAGTTTCGCTCTTGTTGCCCCGGGTGGAGTGCAGTGGCGCGATCTAGGCTCACGGCAACCTCCACCTTCTGGGTTCAAGTGATTCTCCTACTTCAGCCTCCCGAGTAGCTGGGACTATAGGTGTGCGCCACCATGCCCGGCTAATTTTTGCAATTTTAGTAGAGACAGGGTTTCACCATGTTGGCCAGGGTGGTCTCCATCTCTTAACCTCATGATCCGCCCACCCCAAAGTGCTGGGATTATAGGCGTGAGCCACCGCGCCTGGCCTGAGATGAACTTTTTCCTTTACCCCAGTCACATCAAGTTCTGACCAGGATGTGGTAGGTGGGTTTTTCTGCTGGAACCGGCAGGCAATGAATCATGGTGCTGGCACTTATAATGAAGCTGTGTAGTACAAGAAACCCAAATATCTAGGAGAGGTCAAGAGGACAGCAGTCACGAGAGACCTGAAGTAGGGGAAATCTAAGAGTGAGCTTGCCTGCATCATGGAGGGGACGAGATGGACTCTTTTTTCTGTCGTTGTTTGTTTGTTTGTTTGACACAAAGTGTTGCTTTCTCACCCAAGCTGGAGTGCAGTGGTGCCATCTCAGCTCACAGCAATCTCTGCCTCCCGGGTTTAAGTGATTTTTGTGCCTCAGCCTCTCGAGGATGGGATTATAGGCATGCACCATCAAACCCAGCTAATGTTTGTATTTTTAGTAGAGATGAAGTTTCACTATGTTGGCCAGGCTGGTCTTGAACTCCTGATCTCAAGCGATCCATCCACCTTGGCCTCCCAAAGTGCTGGGATTACAGGCGTGAGCCACCGCGCCTGGCCAAGATGGACTCTTGAGAAGAGACAATGTCATGACCTCCTTTCTCTCTTCCTTGACAAAAGGAAGGTTCTGATTGAACCATGAACTTTAATACAGTTACTGACTTAAGGATTTAAGTTTTCTTGATTCAGACCCAAGAGCCAGGGCCCTTTGTCATCCACCCACGGAATCCAAATACCTATCTGGCTGCTGAAGCAGCTGTATTTGCTCACATATCAGCCTGTGTGAGCCCTATGCATGACTGGCCAGCTGTCTGATAGGTCAGGATCAACAGCATTCCCTTGGGCTGACAATGTCCTCCTGCTTGGGGTGGCCCATCCTCAGTCCTGCAGGAACCTGAAAGAAGCAGTCAGGCTCAATGTAAGGAAGGAAGAACTGAATTCTTAAGGAGGGAGAAGAGGCAGTGGCTGAAGGTTTTGGTTGGAGGTGGTAAATAGGATATCTTGTCAACAGGAGGACTATCTGCTCATGATTGAATGGCATTTCCAATCATCTCTTGACTACAGCAAAGAATAGTGATACCATCTTGTTCCTCTATGATTTGAGATCTCCCAAACTATGACTGAAGAGACACAGGTAGTAAGCCACATGGTGTACACACTACAAAGTTCCCATACAAGATAATCTTTTGCCCCTGGGCAGTATGTTGGCCCCTTGTAATGCAAAAGGCTAATCTAGTTTAAATGTTGCTATGGTTTGGGTGTGGTTTGTCCATATCAAAACTCATGTTGAAAGTTCATTGCCAATATAACGGTGTTGGTAGGTGGTGCCTTTACGATGTGACTGTGTTAAGGTAGATTAATGCCTTTTTTCTTTTTGAGATGGAGTCGCTGTGTGTCACTCAGGTTGGAGTGCAATGGTGGGATCTTGGCTCACTGCAAAGACTAGGGGCACTCACACCCACACAGGGCTAGGATAGAGTAATGTCTTTCTCTGGAGGCGGGGTTAGTTCACACAGGAATAGATTAGTTCCCTCAAGCTCATATTGTTTTAAAGTGAGGTGTTTGGTCCCTTTCTTGCACATAACTCACTTCCCCTTCTGCTTCTCTGCCATGTTGTGACACAGCACGAGTCCTCACCAACAGTCAAGCAGATGCTTGTGCCATGCCCTTGGACTTTCCAACCAACAGAATCATGAGCCAAATAAACCTCTTTTCTTTACAGATAAACCGGCTTCAGGTATTCTGTTATAGCAACACAAAATGGAATAAGACAGATAGATAGATGCCATCTATGGAGGAAAATGGAGAGGAAGTCATGCTATTTATCCCAAATCAGACCAGCATTACTAACATAATCTGTTAGTGAATTGAATAAGACTGTGGCAAAGTTCATCAGGCTTAAGGACTATAGTTAATAATAGTATATTATATATTTCAAAATTGCCAAGAGTAATCTGTCATGGGATTAAGAGGTAAAAAAAATTTTTTTAAAGAAATGTAAAGTGGCTGGACATGGTGACTCATGCCTGTAATCCCAGCACTTTGGGAGGCCAAGGCAGGCATATCAACTTAGGTCAGGAGTTTGAGACCAGCCTGGCCAACATGGTAAAACCCCATCTCTACCAAAATACAAAAATTAGCTGGGTGTGGTGGCGGGTGCCTGTAATCCCAGCTACTTGTGAGGCTGAGGCAGGAGAATCGCTTGAACCCGGGAGGCAGAGGTTGCAGTGAGCCAAGATCCTGCCATTGCACTCCAG
>NC_045440.1:36424619-36441526 GCF_002776525.5 Piliocolobus tephrosceles | reverse complement strand
AAAAAAAAAAAAAAAAAAAAAAAAAAAAGAAAAGAAAAGAAATTTAAAGAAAAAAAAGAGAAAAATACACAAAATTGCCAAGAATAAAATTCAAATGTTCTCACCACAAAAAATTGATATGCAAGCCTGGGCAACAAGGCAAGACCCTGTCTCTACAAAAATATAAAAATATTAGGTGAGTGCAGTGGCGCATGCCTGTGGCCCCAGCTACATGGGAGGCTGAGGCAGGAGGATTGTTTGACCCAAGGAGGTGAGGCTACAGTGAACTCTGCTCACATCACTGCACTTCAGTCTGGGTGACAGAGTGAGATCTTGTCTTAAAAAAGAAAAAAAAAAAAAAAAAAAGGATTTGAGGTGATGGATATATTAAATAGTTTGATTTAATCAGTCCACACTGTATACATATATCATAACACCACTTTGTACTTCATAAATGTATACAATTATAATTTGTCAATTTATAATAAATTTTAAAATTACATTTAAAAATGTAAAAGAATACTTGGGTATCAGTGTCTCTGTGTAGGTCATCAGAGCTTTCTCCTATTGCTGTAGATGTCCCTCATTGGAGTTAAGAGGCTGGGGAGCTGTGAGTGGGTTTTTTGGTTGGTTCCTGAAAAGTTCAGAAGCTGAAACTAGGCCAGGTGCAGTGGCTCACGCCTGTAATCCCAACACTTTAGGAGGTTGAGGTGGGTGGATCACTTGAGGTCTGGAGTTCAAGGCCAGCCTGGCCAACATGGTGAAACCCTGTCTCTATTAAAAATGCAAAAATTAGCTGGGCAAGGTGGCAGGCACCTGTAATCCCAGCTACTACTTGGGAGGCTGAGGCAGGAGAACTGCTTGAACCTAGGAGGCGGAGGTTGCAGTGAGCTGATACCGTGCCATTGCACTCCAGCCTGGGAGACAAGAGCAAAACTCCGTGTCAAAAAAAAAAAAAAAAAAAATGCTGAAACTGTCCCAGGAGTTGGAGGATAACCTCGTGGGGAAAAGAAAGAGATCAGCCTGTTACTGTGTCTATATAGAAGGAAGTAGACATAAGAGACTCCATTTAGTTCTGTATTTGAAATGCTGTTAATCTGTGACCCTACCCCCAACTTTGTCCTTGCAAGAGACATGTGCGAAGGTGATTTAAGGTTAAAAGGATATTGGGCTGTGCAGGATGTGTCTTTGTTAAACAAGTACCTGAAAGAGGCTTGATGGTTAAAAATCCTGCCCGTCCCTGGGCAATGGAACATCTCGGTGTAAAACCCATTGTGTGCCTTGTTTACTGAGTAAGGAGAAACCGCCTTTAGGAATAAGGTGGGGCTTGCTGGAGCAATACTGCTAAAAGGTTTATGGAGATGTTTGCATATGCATCTCAAGGCACAGCATTTTCCTTTAAACTTATTCATGTTACAAGGATTTTTGTTCTTATGTCTTACTGCTGATTTCCTCCCTACAATGATCCTATTTTCTAGCTACTCCCCTATCGTTTAGATGGTAAAGATAATTATCAATAAATACTAAGGGAACTCAGAGGCCGGTGCCAGTGTGGGTCCTCTGAAAACACAGCACTGGTCCCCTGGGTCCCGCTTTTCTTTCTCTATACTTTGTCTCTGTGTATTATTTCCTTTTCTCAAGTCTCTCGTCCCACCTAACGAGAAGCACCCACAGGTGTGGAGGGGCAGGCCACCCCTTCAAACCTGAGTGATGGCTACGTTTATATCCACAATTTCTACGCAAATCTGAAACCTATCCTATAGAGGCTAAGGAAGTTTTGAACAGCCCAGAGTCCTGACTGTTTTTGGAAGGTAGTGCAGTGCCTAGAAAAAGGTTTAAATGCAACTTCATGGTGGAAGCTCGGGTTGAGAAATGCCAGACAAGAGTAAACTGTGTTCCTGGCTGGAATTCCTTGGCAGATACAGCCAGCTGGCTGCTGCTGGTCAGAGAGGCGAGTTGAAGATCAAAGAGCAGTATGACCACGTGCATGGCTGTGCTTGGTCGAAGGGAGGAAGCAGGGACATAACTAGCTTGTCCCAAACCAGGTCTGGGCAGCGCAGGCATATTCTATTCTACCTCTGGTTCTGCCCCACAACACAATCCTGGCCACTCTGTCTGGAAAACTTTTTCCTTAGTATTCCTTTTAGAGAATGAAGATCCAGTTGCACGATCTCGATAGAAAAAATGTGGAGAAATGTGCTTAAGTCTTGAATACATATGGCATCCTCACTTTTTTTCACCTAACGGAGTGCAATAACCATTTCCTAGAGGTACCCAGCTTTCCTTGCTTTAATGAACTCTTCCAGCAGGCGGCAGCACAAAGACGAGTCTTGCAACATCGTTCCTCCGCAGAACCCAAGAGCAAGAAACAAGGGCAGCTTTAAGGCTCCTCCTTTGGAAAACGGCTTCCTATGCTGTTTTGCATAGAAAACGGCCCCTGATTTGCAGCTGGGGGTTGGAGGGATTCGCCTTCAGTTTGCTGTGGCCCAAGAGCCCTTCTCTTCCCTAATGTCCCTGCAGCATACTCTCTGGAGTGTGTTAAACTCAGCAAAACCTAATCCTTATGGGTCGCACTCCCCCCGCCCCCCGCTCCGTTAACCTGCAGAAAGCAGGTTCCTTGCCTTTTCCTGCTGACAAAAAACAGGGCTTTGTTCAGTTATTTTCGTCTATGGCCTGTCACTGGGATGCTGGTTCTTCCTTACAGGACTGATTGTCCCACAGCAACGAGCACATGTCCTCTGCTTGCGGGGAGGAAGGGTTGGGCATGCTCAGTTCTGCACCTTATTTGCCAGAGGCCAGGTTTGTGATGTCCACAATGAAAGCGGGGTGCACACACAGCTGCTGCACCATTAGTAGGTCTGCTCCTTGACGGCAGGGCTTTGTGTTATCCACTCTACCCCTAGTGCTTAAAACAGCGCCTGGCACACAGTAGGCTCTCAACAAATAACCCTTGAGTAAACGAGAAAAGGCTATCAACCTTATACTCCTTTGTTTTCACTACTTCACTCCCCCAAACCCATGAATTCTAAGCAACTCACCAAACACCTGAATGGCTTCCTGGCCCCAGGTCTCTTCTCTACCTGCTTTACCTTCACACTCACCTGTCACTGCCTGTTCTGACATCTCCAACCAGTATCCCAGCTGCCTATAGCTCAGAGTCAGAACAGCCCAGACTTCTATTCAGAATAGCCCAGTTCTATTCACAGTGTGGCATTAAGAGCATAGGTTTTGGAGGCTGGGCATGGTGGCTTATGCCTGTTATTGCAACACTTTGCGATGCCGAGGAAGGAGGATCACTTGAGGCCGGGAATCCAAGACCAGCCTGGGCAACATGGCAAGATCCCCGTGTCTAAAACAAAACAAAACAGCCGGGTGCGGTGGCTCAAGCCTGTAATCCCAGCACTTTGGGAGGCCAAGATGGGTGGATCATGAGGTCAGGAGGTCGAGACCATCCTGGCTAACACCGTGAAACCCCGTCTCTACTAAAAATAAATACAAAAAACTAGTCAGGCGAGGTGGCGGGCGCCTGTAGTCCCAGCTACTCGGGAGGCTGAGGCAGGAGAATGGCGTAAACCCGGAAGGTGGAGCTTGCAGTGAGCCGAGATCCGGCCACTGCACTCCAGCCTGGGTGACAGAGCATGACACCGTCTCAAAAAACAAAACAAAACCCCATAGGTTTTTGGGGCTGAAAATACAGGAGTTGGAATTCTAATTCTGGCCCTCACTAGCCATGGTCACGTGTAAAACAGGAGTAAAAATACTAACCTCATAAATTATGGAGATCCTAAATAAGATTGCAGTGAAGCTCCAGACAGGCAGAAGACATTCTATCTTTTTTTTTTTGACATTCCACTCAGGTTTTTTTTTTTTTTTTTGGTTCTAACAACTAAATCCCATGCTATCTAAGCCTGCTACGTGTTACCCAACCCAGCAACACACAACTGACTAAAAATATCCTAGTATCTTACACACGCTGGATTCATTCATTCTAGACATACTTTTGCTAATGCAGTTTCTTCTTCTTCTCCTTCTTCTTCTTTTTTTGACTCTGTTACCCAGGCTGGAACGCAGTGGCACGATCTCAACTCACTGTAACCTCCATCTCCTGGGTTCAAGCGATTCTTCTGCCTCAGTCTCCCGAGTAGCTGCGATTACAGGTATGTGCCACCACGTCCAGCTAATTTTGTATTTTCAGTAGAGACGGGGTTTCTCCATGTTGGTCAGGCTGGTATTGAACTCCCGTCCTCAGGTGATTCGCCTGCCTCGGCCTCCCAAAGTGGTGGGATTACAGGCGTGAGCCACTGCACCCAGCCCTTTCTCTTTTTTCTTAAACAGAGTCTCACCCTGTCGTCCAGGCTGGGGTGCAGTGGTGCGATCCTAGCTCACTACAACCTCTACCTCCTGGGTTCAAAAGATTCTCCTGCCCCAGCCTCCTGAGTAGCTGGGACTACAGGCCCCTACCATCATGCTCGACTAATTTTTGTATTTTTAGTAGAGACAGCGTTTCACCATGTTGGGCAGGCTGGTCTTAAACTCCTGGCCTCAAGTGATCACCTCCACCTCAGCCTCCCAGAGTGCTGGGATTACACGTATGAATCACCATGTGCAACTTCAATTTCTTCTATAGTCTACATATCCTTCCCACTGTCACTGATTGTCCCTGTCTTGCTGACCTGTCACATTTATCACTCCATTTATTTGTACCTAATTTATTTGTACCTAATCATGCCTCCTTGGATTATTTCACATTTTCTCAGGTATTTGTTTTAAAATTCTCTTGTATTGCCTCAAGATCTAGCATTTACTAGATGCTTAGTAAATGTTTGTTAAATCAGAGTTCATTTGGGGCCAGAGCTGTGGCTCCTGCCTTTAATTCCAGCACTTTGGGAGACTGATGAGGGTGGTGACCACTTGAGGCTGGGAGTTCGAGACCAGCCAGGCCAACATGGCAAAACTCTGACTCTAGTAGAAAAACTAGCTGGGCGTGGTGGCACGTGCCTGTAGTCTGAGCTACTCAGGAGGCTGAGACAGGAGAATTGTTTGAACCCGGGCAGCAGAGGTTGCAGTGAGCCGAGATTGTGGCATGGCACTCCAGCCTGCATGACAGAGCGAGACTCTGTCTCAAAAAAAGAAAAAAACCAAAGGTTGGATTTACCTGGAAAAGACCACTTGGAGTCTTTTGCTGAATCTCACCCTTCTGGAAGTACTAGTTTTCAGGTGGCAAGACTATGAGCCTTCTTTTTTTTTTTTTGAGATGGAGTTTCGTTCTTGTTGCCCAGGCTGGAGTGCAAACGGCGTGATCTTGGCTCACCACAACCTCCACCTCTGGGGTTCAAGCGATTCTCCTGCCTCAGCCTCCCAAGTAGCTGGGATTACAGGCATGCACCACCACGCCCAGCTAATTTTGTATTTTTAGTAGAGACGGTGTTTCTCCATGTTGGTCGCGCTGGTCTGGAACTCCTGACCTTAGGTGATCCACCTGCCTCAGCCTCCCAAAGTGCTCGGACTACAGTTGTGAACCACTGCGCCCAGCCGAGTATGAGCCTTCTTGATTGGCCACATGTCCTTAGGCTATTCCTTGAGTCATCTTGATAACTGTTGCACTAAAGGCACCAGGAAAAAGACGGCCTGGTTGATACCTGTCTGGCTACCTGGAAGTTGGAGCGACACCCACAGCTGTGTCAATAGCAGCCTGGAGGTTGGAAAATCACCAGCAGTTCAGCTCCCCACACTCCTCCACTCATGCTCACTGGGAACATTCCCCACGGTTCCATCTTTGGCCTCCTTGCCCTTCACTCTGCATAATTCCTAAACCAGCAATTCCTTTCTGACCTCTTGCCTGGATCTCCTGGACCAGAACCCTTTAACACATCCCTCCTCCCTCTACCTCACTCAACGGTGTCAAGCTTTCTTCCCAATACAGCCCATTCCCATCTCCACTGCCAGGCCAGCCTCTTCATTTGTGCACAGAAAGCCTAACCGCGTCCACGCTTCTCCAGCTCACCTGTTCCTGGGGGCTCCTGTACCTTACGCCATTCATGACGCAGGAATCCCAGTCCTATCAAGCCACACCGCCTCCATGAAGGCTTCTCAAACCTCAGATTCCTCTAACTTGGGACATGCACGGCCTCCCCTCCATTCACTGGACAAGCACATAAGTATTGCTTTGTATTTCCAATGACCATTTACTACTTGGAGTACTTCTCGTCTCCTGATCAGGTTGTAAGCTCTTTGAGAATACACAACATAGCTAAAAACACTCATTTGTCTCCTCTGGGTCTTGGCATGTGGTATCTGTCCAACAGTTGTCAGGGCATTTCCCAATTGCAAAAACAGTGGTTTTGGTGATGCTGGAGGGTGGCAGGGGCCAAACTGTGATGGTCCCCTGTGGTGAGCATCTCTATGAGCTTTAGGTCTCAATGCACAGGCATGTTCAGCTGGACCACAACAGTCTCGCTTTCCCCAAGATTTTAACTTCCTTGTGGACAAGGACTGTGTTGTGGATCGTGGCCATTCCACAGCACCCGGCCAAAAATGACAAAACACACCTGGGGTCCTCAGGGGGATGCTTTTGCTCAGTGGGAAAGGGGCACACTCCTTTTATTTCTTCTTTTTATCTCTATTTTTCATAGAGATAGGGGTCTTGCCATGTTGCCCAGGCTGCTCTCAAACTCCTGGCCTCAAGTGATCCTCATCTTGGCCTTCCAAAATGCTGGATTACAGGCATGAGCCACCATGCTCAGCCTGAAAAATTGTCTGTGGCCCCTGAACTATCAGATAAATCATTTTTAAATGATTTATTTACCTGTCTCTTAGACCCTGAGACGTAAGACCAAGAAGGGAAATGGATCTGTAGGCTGGCAAGACCTCTGGTGGGATGTCAGAGTGAGATTTTTTTTTTTTTTCTATGAGTCAGAATCTCACTCTGTCACCCAGGCTGGAATGCAGTGGTGCAATCTCGGCTCACTGCAACCTCTGCCTCCCAGGTTCAAGCGATTCTCGTGCCTCAGCCTCCCGAGTAGTTGGGATTACATGCATGTGTCAGCACACCTGGCTAATTTTTGTATTTTTAGTAAAGATGGGTTTTGCCATATTGGGCAGGCTGGTTTCAAACTCTTGACCTCAAGTGATCCGCCCACCTTGGCTTCCCAAAGTGCTAGGATTACAGGCATGAGCCACCTCACCTGGCTGCTTTTTTTTTTTTTAAAGCCTGCCGCTCAGGCTGCAGTGCAGTAGTGCGATCATAACTCACTGCAGCCTCAACCTCCTGAGCTAAAGTGATCCTCCCTCCTCAGCCTCCCAAGCAGCTGGGACTACAGGTGTGCACCACCATGTCTAGCTAATTTTTCAATTTTTTTGGTAGTAGAGATGGGGTCTCACTATGTTGTCCAGGCTGTTTTCGAACTCCTGGCCTCAAGTGATCCTCCCACCTTGACCTCCCAAAGCTTTGGGATTACAGGCAGGAAACACTGTGCCTGGCCTTGGAGCAAGATGCTTTTATTGGAAAGCTAAGGGATTGGGAAGGCTGACCCAATCTCTCCTTTGAGCCTACCTAAAGCTTTCATTATTCTTTGCACCAGTGGTGGCCCATCCCTAGCCTCTCTTTTCCATCCATATGGACAGACTTTGCTGCGTGCTTGGAGGCAACGTGCCAAAGGCCAGGCCTGCCACACATCACCACGTACCTGGACTCAGCTGCTTTCAGTCCTTGTGAGGGAAGGGTGCTGCAACCCAGCTACAGAAAAGGCCAAGAAAGCAACTTGGCCACTGAAGGTCTGCTGCTCTCCAAATGGCAGGTGGACAAGTGCTATGTGCCCGGAGCTTGTTAAGTAAATGCCAGCCACTGCCTCTTGTTCATAGGCCATCCACCCACCAGCATACCCTGTAATGAGAAATTCCTGTTGCTTCTCAGCAAAGATCTCTGCCTAGCTAGCATTCAAGACCATCAGAAACCTCACCCTACTTTGGCCATTTGTTAGTGATTCTCTCCCATACAAACTGCCTGCTCTGACCAAAGCAGGCTACTTGATGTCCCGTCCCTGAACACCCCAGCTCCCCAAGACCATCTGAGCTTGGCAACACTGGGCTCCTGCCTCTCCCAACCCACTCATTCCCGGGGCCCGGCTGTAGCATCACCTCCATGAAGCCACTACTCTGTCACTGGAGTGCAGTGGCACAATCGTGGCTCACTGCAGCTTGGAACTCCTGGGCTCATGTGTTCCTCCTACCTCAGCCTCCCGAGTGGCTAGGACCACAGGTGTGCACCACCATGTCTGGCTACTTAAAAAATTTTCTATAGAGACAGGGTCTTACTGCATTGCCCAGACTGGTCTCCAACTCCTGGTCTCAATCAATCCTCCCATCTCAGCCTCTCAAAATGCTGGGATTACAGGCTTGAGCCACTGTGCCCAGCCTATGCTACCTTTACTTTTGGGTAAATCTTACATTTCAATGAAATCTTCAAGGCAGAAAGCTTGTCTGTGTTTGTGCCGCCCATGACAGCTCACACAAAGTGATCAGCTGGCAAAGGTCGAGTGACTGTGGATCAGATGCCACACTGGCCAAGGCAGGGGCTCTTCCCTTTGATTCTTGCATGGAATGGGCCCTGAGGGGAAGGTGCCAAACTCGACAGGCTTGGGGTTGAGAGAAGCGGGAGAAAGCCCAGAAGCAAGGCAGCTGCCTTGCCACTGAAAAACAAGAGATCAAGAAGAGCAGGGTATGGGCTGGGCGTGGTGGCTCACATCTGTCATCCCAACACTTTGGAATGCTGAGGTGGGAGGCTCACTAGAGCTCAGGAGTTCAAGACCAGCCTGGGCAACATAGCAAGACCTTATCTCTACACACAAAAAACTTAGCCAGGCATGGTGGTATGAACTTGTAGTCCCAGCTACTCAGGAGGCTGAGGCAGGAGGATTGCTTGAACCTGGGAGTTCGAGGCTGCAGTGAGCTAGGACTATGCCACTGCACTCCAGCCTGGGTGACAGAGCAAGATCTTGTCTCAAAAAAAAAAAAAAAAAAAAAAAAAAGAGTAGCAGGACTCAAACCCAGTCCCATGTGCCATTCAGCAGCTGCACTATTTTACCTGTTCTTGTGCCAGTCTTCTCAGCTATAAAGCAAGGGTAACAGTTGCTTTACTTACCCACAGGATCAGAGTCAGAATCAAATAAGGACAGGCCCATGCTTTAGAAGCACTGTACAAGGCTGGGCGTGGTGGCTCACACCTATAATCCCAGCACTTTGGGAGGCCGAGGTGGGTGGATCACCTGAGGTCAGGAGTTCGAGACCGGCCTGGCCAACATGGTGAAACCCCGTCTCTACTAAAAATACAAAAAAATACTAGCTGGGTGTGGTGGTGGGCACCTGTAATCCCAGCTACTCAGGAGGCTGAGGCAGGAGAATTGCTTGAACCCGGGAGGTGGAGGTTGCAATCAGCCGAGATCGCGCCATTGCACTCTAGCCTGGGCCACAAGAGTGAAACTCCGTCTCAAAAAAAAAAAAAAAAGAAGAAGCACTGTACAGATAGCAGCTGGTGTTAGTTACCACACGGAGTTGAAAAAAGCTCAGACAGGGCCCAACTCTTGGCCCTAGGGCGAAGGTGGCTTTTATTTCCTCTCTTAGGGAAGGAGGGGGAGGGAACTTTCCCAGGCACATCAACCTAAGGAAGGGGTGGTTGCGCCCCCAGCAGCGAGAGGCTGGAATTGCTCATCATTTGGAAGGAAGGGTTTGTTCTTGTCCACTTCCTGGCCCTCGGCTGCAGGGTGTGCTGGCAGGGGTCACTCCCCTTGGGGCGGCAGCTCCTGCATCAGTGGAGGCACAAGGAGGTATCTGCTGGTGTTCACAAAGAGGAGGGGGCAGGTGCCCTGAGTGAGGGAGAAAGGGCTGGGGTGACCGACCCCACGCCAACGCCTGCCCAGTGTGATCACTTTCATAAGGCCTGGCTGGTGGGACTCCTCCCAGGAAGGCCCTGAGGGGCTGGTGCTTTAAATGTCCATCTCAAACTGTGACTCTTCACCTGGGGAGAGAGGGGACAGAGGGCCAGGTCAACAATGGGTATATGAGGCCATTCTTTCATTGCTATAAAGAAATACCTGAGGTTGGGTAATTTATAAAGAAAATAATTTTTTTTTTTTTTTGAGATGGAGTCTCGCTCTGTCTCCGAGGCTGGAGTGCAGTGGCCCAATTTTGGCTCACTGCAACCTCTGCCTCCTGGGTTCAAGCGATTCTCCGACCTAAGCCTCCCAAAAGAGTAGCTGGGATTACAGGCGCCCACCACCACACCCAGCTAATTTTTGTATTTTTAGTAGACACGGGGTTTTGCCATATTGGCCAGGCTGGTCTCGAACTCCTGATCTCAGATGATCCACCCTCCTCGGCCTCCCGAAGTGCTGGGATTACAGGTGTGAGCCACTGCACCCAGCCAAGAAAGGAGATTTAACTGCCTCATGGTTCTGCAGGCTGCACAAGCATGATGCTGGCCTCTGCTTGGCTTCTGGGGAGGCCTCAGGGAGCTTTTCCTGATGGTGGAAAGCAAAGTGGGAGCAGGCATGTCACATGGAAGAAGCAGGAGCAAAAGAGAGGGTGGAGTGGCGCTCCCACACTTTACAACAACCAGATCTGGAGAGAACTCATTCACTATCATGAGGACAGCACCAAGCTGTGACGGATCTGTCCCCATGACCCAAACACCTCCCACCAGGCCTCACCTCCAACACTAAGGATTACAATTCAACATGAGATTTGGGCAGGGACAAATATCCAAACTATATCACTTGGGCTTTTTTGTTGTTTCTGCTTTTTTCTTTAGAGACAGGGTCTCAGTCTCTTGGCCAGGCTGGAGTACAGTTATACAATCATAGCTCACTGTAGCCTTGACCTCCTGGGCTCAAGTGATCCTTCTGCCTCAGCCTCCCAAGTAGTTGGGATTACAGGCATGCACAACCATGCCCGGCTAATTTTAAAATTTTGTGTAGAGATGGGGTCTCGCATTGTTGCCCAGGCTAGTATTGAACTTCTGGCCTCAAGTATTCATCCTGCCTCAGCCTCCCAGAGTGCCGAGATTTCAGGCATGAGCCACTGTGCCTGGCCACCAGCTGATGTTTTTACGGGCCAGGGAGAGTCCCTATTTTTTGAAAGTGGATAACTTGCTTAGTTTCATAGGCTCACAGCTGGAAGGAAATTAAGCTTGAGATGAATCATGTTGTGAGTCTCGTCTGATTCAGATGAAATTCTGGACTTTGAACTTTTGAGCTAGGACTGCAATGTGTTAAGTCTTTGGGGATATGGGGACCAAATGAATATATTTGTATATGAGAAGGACATGAGTTTTGGGGGTCCAGGGCTGGAATGTTATGGTTTGAAATTCATACAGAAACTTAATCCCTGATGTAACAGTATTAAGAGGTGGGGCCATTAAGAGGTAATTGGGTCATGAAGGCTCTGTCCTCATGAATAGATTAGCCCATTCCTGAATTAATGGTTACCATAGGAGTGGGCTAGTTATCACGAGAGTGTTATAAAAAGCCAGCTTGGTTCTCTCTCATGTGCCCCTCCTGCCCTGTGATGCCTTCCGCCATGTTATGATGCAGCAGGAGGCCCTCACCAGAAGCCAAGCAAATGCTGGCACCATGCCCTTGGGCTTCCCAGCCTCCAGAACTGTAAGAAATAAACCACTTTTCTTCATAAATTACCCACTCTCAGGTATTCGGTTATAGCCATAAAAAAACAGACTAAGACACAGGCAACTATTGTCTCTCTTGTACTGTGAGGTTCCCAAGGGAATTATGAATCATGTCCTGCAGGCCCTGGGGAGATGAATTCTGCTGCTGTCAGCAGAGCAAGCCCAGCTGAGGTCCCTGCTGCTTCCTGTCTGGGTCTGGGGTATGGCCTTCCGGGTGAAGGGTTGGCAGGTTCCAATCTGAGTATAGTTGCCTGGAAGTGCTTACGCTGCATCATCTTGCAGCAGAGAACTCCAACACTCTGCCAAGCCAGTCAAGATGCCACAAAGAGTGCATTCATTTACACCACTACCAGCGTGGCTGCTCTAATTACTTGGGAGGTGGCGACAGCAGGAAGGACTCAGCTACCAAATGTCAAATCGGCAGAGACAACTGGCTGCATTGTTTCTACCTGCCTTCATAAAGATCCACTAGGGAACCAACAACCCAACAAGAGGCATCCCGGATGTATTTCTTATCTTGTAGGCATGTAATTTCCCAAAGGACAAGTACACTGTGTCTTTGATAACTTGTCCCTTGCACCACAAACATCATGGGTGTGTTCCAAGTGAAAATGCTTCGGGGACAATTATACAGAGGCAGATGCTTATGAAAGTTGCTGTGTGCAGCCACTGCCATTTCAAACAAACTCCCCACTAATTACATGACCCAAAGGTGCCAGATCACCTTTCCTGAGGTGCCTGGACCCTTTTCAGGGGGAAAGTTGCTATCAATGAGGAGTTCAACCTCCCCATCCCTACTCTCACCCTCTGGGCTCTGAGCTGCTCCTTAGAGGGTAGGGCAGAGTCCCTGTCATTCCTCCTCCCTGGAATTCACCCCAGTGGATGGACTCCAGGGTATTGCTAATACATTCCCTTTCCCCAGGTAGAGCCTGGCCAAGCCCCGACACTCACTGCCTGCCCGCTTATCTTCTGGGCTATTACGCAGGTGGCTCTGGCTGGCTTCCGTGGGGGGCTCATCACTGGAAGGGCTGGTGACCCCAGGAATGGCAGGCAGATCCTTCGGGGGTGTTTTGGTCACAGGTGAGTTCCGACACTCCATCAGGAATTTCCGGTCATAGATGATCCTGGTACCTAGAAGGGCACAGGGAGGTTGGTCAAGCCACCTGCAACCTCTTGCCTGCTGGTTTTTCCAATTTTTAAAGGCGTGGCTGCAGTAGAGGCAGCAGATTCTCCTGAAAAACCCAGAGGAGGCCAGGTGCGGTGGCTCATGCCTGTAATCCCGGCACTTTGGGAGACCAACGTGGGTGGATCACCTGAGGTCAGGAGTTTGAGAACAGCCTGGTCAACATGGTGAAACCCCGTCTCTACTAAAAATACAAAAATTAGCCAGCGTGGTGGCGGAAGCCTGTAACGCCAGCTACTCAGGAGGCTGGGGCAGGAGAATCACTTGAACCTGCGAGGCAGAGGTTGCAGTGAGCTGATCGCACCACTGTACACCAGCCTGGGTAACAGAGGGGGACTCCTTTTCATAAAAAAAAAAAAAAAAAAAAAAGCCAGAGTAGTGAGGTTTATTTGGGGGCCTGGCTGCCACTCAGAACTCTGCTACCTCCAAATGGCCCCGACTCCCCTTCACATGGAATGATCCAATGGAAGGGGTCTGCAGGCCACCGACTGCACCTGTGTCTTCCCAGGGCTCTGTGCACACTGTGCTCTGTCCCTAAAGTCCCTCAGCTCACTCACCCACCAGGGCTCAGTGCTAATTACCCATGACAATCACATACCATGGTGGAAAAAATGCATTTCTATTCATTATTCAGTCCTGTCCTTACAGCACTCCTGTGGGATAACCAGAATAGCTGCATTTTACAAATGACCAAACAGAAAATTAAGTGATTCAACCAGAGTAGTAAAAGTAACTTTTGCCGGGTGTGGTAGCTCACATCTGTAATCCCAGCACTTTGGGAGGCCAAAGTGGGAGGACTGCTTGAGCCCAGGAGCTTGAGACCAGCCTGGACAACTTAGAGAGACCTCATCTCTACAAGAAAGTTAAAATGAGCTGGGCATGATGGTACATGCCTGTAGTCCCAGCTACTCGGGAAGCTGAGGTGGGAGGATTGCTTGAGCCCAGGAGGTCCAGGCTGCAGTGAGACCCTATGTCAAAAAAAAAAATAAATGCCTGGGCTTTGCGGAGAAGAGCCAGAGGCAGGAGTGAAGGGTGGGCTCTCCTTGCCCCCAAAGGCTCTCTTGCTGAGCCCCTCTCCTTTGTGAGGCCCCCAGTGTGTCCTGCCAGTGTATCACTGACCTTGGAGTTCTCCTACCCCACCCTCCCAAGTAGCTGGGATTATAGGCGTGTGCCACCACGCCCAGCTAATTTTTTGTATCTTTAGTAGAGATGGGGTTTCACCATGTTGGCCAGGCTGGTCTCAAATTCTTGACCTCATGATCTGCCCGCCTTGGCCTCCCAAAGTGCTGGGATTACAGGCGTGAGCCACTGTGCCCAGCCCCTTTATATCTTTTTATAGCTACCTTCTATTTATGGCAAGTGAATCTGGTGTTCCACATACAGTAGTGATAGCAATTCCTTTTAATGTACAAATAATATAATACTATATTATAGATTCTATAATAAAATAATGTAAGCTAAATTCAAAAGCTAAGGTGATATAAAGAAATGTTAAATATCTGTACAAGTGGAATGCAAGGTATAGTAATAATTGTGCAGATAAAATATGAATAACCGAAGTTTGGGAATCATGATTTAAGGACTTCAGGAATGCTCTTCCTTAGCAATAACCTTGAAATCTCTCCCTCAGTTAGGGGCTATGATGAGTGGCATTCCAAAAGCTGAGATTCATTTCTTATGCTTTATTTTACTTTTTCCATTTTTAATTTTTATGGATCCATAATAGTTGTACATATTGAGATTCATTTCTTGATCCTCAGCACTGGACTCTCTATAAACCCCTGAAAGGCACCAATTTCCATCTCGGAGACAGAGTGTGAGTTCATGAAACGGGGCTCTGTGCTGAGGAGGACCTGAGATGCTGAAGGGCAGAGGAATGTTGAGAGATACCTAAAGAGAAACTTCACCTGCTGGCCATGTTCCTCTATCTGGCTGCAGCCCCTCCAGGCAGTCACTCGTCTTACTCTCCTGTCTCCTTGCAGGAGAGGCAGAGATGCTGAAGCTGACAGCCCTGCTCATTGCCTGTGGGACTCCAGCATACAGCTGTTTCTTGGGAGGAGGGGTGTAAAGGAAAGAACCAGAGTGCATTTGGGCTCCGTTCCCAGTCAGCTGTGTGACCCTATGCGCGCTGCTCCTTGCACTCCCTGCTTTGGGCCTCTGTCTCCTCATCTGTAAAATAAAGACCCATGCACCTTCTAGGTCTGAGTGCCTATGAGCCCAATAGATTACAAATGGAGGGCAGTGGTGCCCTCTCTTTGCAGGGCCAGGGCAACAGTGAGGGGAGGTAAGGGAAGACCAATTTCTAACTCTCTTTTTTCAAAAGTGACCCAGATTTGTTTCGGTTCTAGAAGCCAGATGTGGCATTGCTCCACTCTGCAAGGCTTGAGGTTGTACAATCTCCCCTCCCCAGAGGGGAGGATAGCCCAGAGACCGCAGGGTCCAGGCACCGGGGTAGGGACTCAGTGGACACGTGGCTGGACATCCTGGCTCCAGATGGGACCACTTTTTTTCTGTTGTTTCTTTTTTTTTTTTTTTCTGTTGTTTCTTAATCCTTGAGACTTGGCGAGAGTCCCCCCTTTTTTGTTTCCCCCCAACTTTGCTTTTTGTTTTGTTTGTTTTGAGATGGAGTCTTGCTCTGTCACCCAGGCTGGAATGCAGTGGCATGATCTTGGCTTACTGCAATCTTGGCCTCCTGGGTTCTAGCAATCCTCCCGCCTCAGCCTCCCCGGTGGCTAGGACAACAGGCATGTGCTATCATGCCCGGCTAATTTTTGTATTTTTTGGTAGAGATGGGGTTTCACCATGTTGGCCAAGCTGGTCTTGAACTCCTGACCTCAAGTGATCCACCAGCCTCAGCCTCCCGAAGTGCTGGGGTTTCAGCACACGAGCCACACTTTTTTTGTTGTTATTGGTTTGTTTACCATAGAGTGAAACCCAAGAGTTAAGATTCAATACTCTCAAAGAAGAGCCCATGGGCCAGCAACCATCTGGAGAGCCTTTTTAAAGGGCATCAGCCCCTGGTGATTTTTTTTAAATTGTGGTGAAATACACATAACATTGACCATCTTAAACAATTTAAGGAGACAGTTCAGTAGTGTGAAGTAAATTCTCAGTGTTGTGCTACCATCACCACCAATCATCTCCAAAAACGTTTTCGTCATGCGAAACTGAAACTCAACACCACCCCTTCCCCCCTCCCTCGAGGCCCCAGCAAGCAGGGTTCTACTTTCTGTCTCTCTGAATTTGACTACTCTAGATATCTTATATAGTGAAATCATACAGGATTTACCTTTTCCTGACCAGCTTATTTCACTTAGCATAATGTCCTCAAGGTTCCTCCACACTGTAGCATGTGATAGGATTTCCTTCCTGTTGAAGGCTGAATAATATCCCATTGTGAGTGTGTGCATATTTTGCTTATCCTTTCCTCTGACTGATGGACACCTGGGCTGCTTTCACTTCTCGGTTGTTGTGAATAATGCTGCTATGAACATGGGAGGACAAATAACTTCTTGAAGATCTTGCTTTCACCAGCCTGGCCAGCATGGTGAAACCCCGTCTCTACCAAAAATACAAAAATCAGCTGGGCATGGTGGCACACGCCTGTAATCCCAGCTACTCTGGACTGAGGCAGGAGAATCGCTTGAACCTAGGTGGCAGAGGCTGCAGTGAGCTGAGATCGTGCCACTGCGCTCCAGCCTGGGCGACGGAGCAAGACCCTGTCTCAAAAAAAACAAAACAAAACAAAACAAAACAAAAAAACAGGCCAAGTGCGGTGGCTCATGCTTGTAATCCTAGCACTTTGGGAGGCCGAGGCAGGCAGATCACCTGAGGTCAGGAGTTCAAGACCAGCCTGGTCAACATGGTGAAACCCTGTCTCTACTAAAAATACAAAAATTAGCTGGGTGTGGTGGCATATGCCTATAATCCCAGCTACTTGGGAGGCTGAGGCAGGAGAATTGCTTGAACCTGGGAGGCAGAGGTTATAGTGAGCCAAGATCATGCCACTGCACTCCAGCCTGGGCAACACAGAAAGCAAGACTCTGTCTCAAAAAAAAAAAAAAAAAA
>NC_045440.1:36401300-36424519 GCF_002776525.5 Piliocolobus tephrosceles | reverse complement strand
TCAAAAAAAAAAAAAAAAAAAATTAAATCATTAATTATACTTAAAAGGGAAGGAAAAAGCCTCCGTGCCCTTTGTCCTATGGCTACCACACTTACTTAAAAATAAGAATCCTAATTTTACCTAATAAAATCAGAGTATTTTAGTTGGGGAGGGGGCTGTGAGGAGTAAACAGCAGCGTTCAGAAAGTCAGCCGAAGGCTGGGTGAGGTGGCTCGCACCTGCAATCCCAGCACTTTGGGAGGCTGAGGTGGGAGGATTGCTTGAGCCCAGGAGTTTGAGACCAGCCTGGGCAACACAGCAAGACCTTATCTACAAATTTTTTCTTTTTTTTTTTTTTTTGAGATGGAGTCTCGTTCTGTTGCCCAGGCTGGAGTGCAGTGGTGCGATCTCGGCTCACTGCAACCTCCGCCTCTTGGGTTCAAACAATTCTCCCTGCCTCAGCCTCCCAAGTAGCTGGGATTACAGGTGCCTGCCACCATGCCTCGCTAATTTTTGTAGTTTTAGTAGAGACAGGGTTTTGCCACGTTGGCCAGGCTGGTCTTCAGCTCCTGATCTCAGGTGATCCGCCTGCCTCGGCCTTCCAAAGCAGTGGGATTACAGGCGTGAGCCACTGCACCCAGCCTACTAAAATTTTTAAAAAATTAACCAGGTGTGGTGGCATGCACTTGGAGTCCTAGCTATGTGGGAGGCTGAGGTGGGAGGATCGCTTGAGCCTGAGAGATCGAGGCTGTGGTGAGCGGTGATTGCACTACTGGACTCCAGTCTGGGAGACAGAGCAAGACCCTGTCTCAAAAAAAAAGAAAAAAAAGAAAAACCTCAAAGCCTGGCTGAAGACGCCCGCTGCAGAGCTTCTTGGTGCTGGGGACACTTGGCCCATGTACAAGGTCAGGAAATGGAAACACGAGTGGGCGGGATGGATGCCAAGGTCCCTTCAGGGCTGCTGGTCAGGTGTGCTCTGACAGAAACCTCTGTGTGCGTGTTCGGCAGGTGGAGTGGCATCATGCTAGGGTGGCCTCCACATAAAACTTTAGCCAAAGGTGGGGGCTACGGCTGGGCGCAGTGACTCACATCTGTAAATCCCAACAGTTTGGGAGGCCAAGGTTGGAGGATCACTTGAGGCTGGGTGTTCCAGACCAGCTTGGCCAACACAGCGAGATCTCATCTTTAAAAGCAAAACAGGTTGGGCGCGGTGGCTCACTCCTGTAATCCCAGCACTTTGGGAGGCTGAGGCAGGTGGATCACCTGAGGTCAGGAGTTCAAGACCAGCCTGGCCAACATGGTGAAACCCCACCTCTATTAAAAATACAAAAATTAGCCGGGCATGGTGGCACACACCTAATGCTAGCTACTCAGGAGGCTGAGGTGGGAGAATCACTTGAACCTGAGAGGCGGAGGTTACAGTGAGCTGAGATCGTGCCACTGTACTCCAGCCTGGGAGACAGAGCGAGACTCTGTCACAAAAAAATAATAAATAAGTAAATAAATAAAAGGAAAACAAAACCTCTTTAGCTGAGGTCCTATGTCCTCAGCAGGCCTGTCTTGGACCCCTCTCTACACTGGGGTAAATGACCCACCTCTACTAGGTCACTACAAACAAAGAGTATGAAGTGCTTTTGAGGATCAAAGCGACTTCAAGATGGCAGAGCCATGACATTTTTCTCCTGCTCCTCTCAAAAGTCATGCCAAACACCAAGAATGAGAAGTACAAGCACGTTCTCCAACCTGGATGAAGGGAGAGCTCCAACTGTCACCCCAAATCACAACAGGTAAAGACAGAGGCAAGTACAGGAACAGTCAACGATCTCAAGGGGAGCAAGCGGGTGACACTGAAATGCAGGGAGATGGGGGTGGAGCAAGTTCTCCGTTTGCCCCAGAGAACCCCAGGAAGGTTCAGGAATTAGGCACAGCATGGAATCTGGGGATGGGGGCTGATAACAAGGAGACTGCTTGGAAGTCTGTATGGAAAATGGAAACCCCAGGTTCTTACCAGCATCTAGCAGCTGCCCTGAGGTTTACTCTCTTGAGCAAACTTACCAGAGGGGTGCCAGGTGTCCCTTGCCCCAAGGAGAGGGGTGACAGGGAAATTAAAGTTGACCTCCTGAATGGTGAGCCTTAAGCCCTCTCCTTTCCCGCTTCAGAATAAAGAGTGAAGATAAAGACCTACAGAAACTGATTGTGGCATGGGGGTCCGCAGTGAATAAAACCAGCTAGCCACCAGATGGAACCCATCAGTCTCTGGGCCTCACAAGGGACTCCTGGTCAGCTCCTGAGTTCCCCACCCTTAAATAAAAACAGCCAGGCCTGGTGCAGTGGCTCACACCTATAAGTAATCCCAACACTCTGGAAGGCTGAGGTGGGAGGATCAGTTGAGCCCAGGAAGTTGAGGCTGCAGTGAGCTATAATCATGCCACTGCACCGTAGCCTGCATGAAAGAGTGAGAAAGAGTGAGACCCTGTCTTTCAAAAAAAAAAAAAAAAAAGGAAAGGAAAGACCAAGGCAGGCTGATTGCTTGAGCCCAGGAGTCTGAGACCAGCCTGAGCAACACGGCGAAATCCTGTCTTTACAAAAAAGACAAAAATTAGCCAAGTGTGGTGGCACACGCCTGTAGTTCCAGCTACCCAGGAGGCAGAGGTGGGAGGATCGCCAGAGCCCAGGAGGTCCAAGGCTGCAGTGAGCTAAGATCGCGCCACTGTACTCCAGTTTGAGTGACAGAGTGAAACCCTGTGTCAAAAAATAAACAATCTAAGCAAACCAACAGGAGGAAACAGGTAATAAAGGAAGCAGAAAACCTTAAAGAAAAACAAAAGAGGTTGGGTGCGGTGGTTCACGTATACAATCCCAACACTTTGGGAGGCTGAGGCGGGGGGATCACGTGAGGTTAGGAGTTCAAAACCAGCCTGGCCAACATGGTGAAACCCCGTCTCTACTAAAAATACAAAACATTAGCTGGGTGTGGTGATGCACACCTGTAGTCCAGTTATTCAGGAGGCTGAGGCACGAGAACTGCTTGAACCCAGGAGGCGGAGGCTGCAGTGAGCCAAGATTGTGCCACTGCACTCTGGCCTGGGGACGGTGCAAGATTCCATCTCAAAAAAAAAAAAAAAGAAAAGAAAAACAAAAGGACAAAGAGAGATGAACAACAGGCAAAAAGATAATAAATTAGGGGTCCAATATTGGATGGCAGTAAGTCTAGAAAGAGAAAAGAGAAACTAATAAAAGGGAATTTACTTTAAAAATATGAAGAAAGGCCGGGTGTTCGTAGCTCATGCCTGTAATCCCAGCACTTTGGGAGGCCGAGGTGGGTAGATCACTTGAGACCAAGAGTTTAAGAGCAGCCTGGACAACATAGTGAAAACCCATCTTTACCAAAAATACAAAAATTAGCCGGGCATGGTGGCATGTGCCTATAATCCCAGCTACTCGGGAGGCTGAGGCAGGAAGACTGCTTAAACCCACAAGGAGGAGGCTGCAAAAAAAAAAAAAAAAAAAGAAGACAGAAATTTTTCTGAAATTGAAGCTCCTCTTTCAGTAAGTAGCGCAATGAATTCAAAACACTCAGTTAACATCATTGTGAAATTCACAGTACTAGAGATAAAGAGAAAATCCTTCATAGGATTTTCAGGTATATAGAAGGACAGGGAATGAGAAGGGCATAAAATGTCTTAAATGGCAAGA
Organism: Piliocolobus tephrosceles; assembly: GCF_002776525.5. Taxonomy (NCBI): domain Eukaryota; kingdom Metazoa; phylum Chordata; class Mammalia; order Primates; family Cercopithecidae; genus Piliocolobus; species Piliocolobus tephrosceles. The sequence goes on along the minus strand of NC_045440.1, from coordinate 36,420,845 downwards.
TTGGAAGCCTGCAAACAGTGCCTCGATGCCTTCACAATCTGAAGGAAAATTCATTTCAACCTGCATCTTATCCCCAGCCAAACACAAATCAAGTAAAAGTATAACAGAGATACTTCTCTCTTTTTCTTTAAATTAAATTAAATTTTATTTTTAGAGACAGGGTCTTGCTATGTTGGCCAGGCTGGTCTCAAACCCCTGGTTGCAAATGATCCTCCCGTCTTGGCCTCCCAAAGTGCTGGGATTACAGGTGTGAGTCAACACGCCTGGCCATAGAGACATTTCAGAAATAATACAGTAAGACGTGTTCTGCCAAAATTATAGAAAGACTAGGGCTTCAGGGAACCCCACATTGACAGTTGTGTAGCAGGACTGGAGCAGTCAAACCGTCACTCCAAATCTTTTCTAAATTCAGGAGAGAAGGAAAAAATGGGCAGATAAATCTAGAAGTCTGACTGTGTGCAAGACCTTCCTATGACTGTGTGCAAGACCTTCTGGAAGGTTTGGGAAAACCTAAATGAAAACTAAGCACATTTTTAAAACAAAGCATTTATTAACTCTGCTTTTAAAAAAAAATTATAAATGGAAATGCTATTATTATAGATTACTTGGCTCAAGAATCATAATAATAAAAACAACAAATATTTACTTTTGATTTAAATTTAAATTTTTTTTTCTTTTTTTTTTTAGACAGGGTCTTGCTCTGTCACTCAGGCTGAAGTGCAGTGGTGCCATCACGGCTCACTGCAACCTTGGACCTCCGGGCTCAGGTGATCCTCCCACCTCAGCTTCCTGAGCAGCTGAGACTACAGGCATGTGTCACCACACCCAGCTAATTTTTGTATATATTTTTTTGTAGAGACAGGGTTTTACCATGTTGCCTAGGGTGGGCTGGAACTCCTGGTCTCAAGCAATCCACTGCACCCAGCCTGTTTTTGTTTTTTGTTTTTCTTAAAGACAGAATCTTGCTACGTTGCCCAGGCTAGACTCAAACTTCTGGACTCAAGTGATCTTCCCGCCTCAGCCTCCTGAGGAGCTGGGATTACAGGTGTGTGCCACTGCACCTGGCTGGATTTTTTAAAACTCTGAAATGTAATTTTACTGGGACAATGAGGGGAGAGGAAGAGAGAAAATATAGAGGTAAAAAAAAAAACCTCATTTACCAAAAAAGAGATTCAGGCTGGGCGCAGGGGCTCATGCCTGTAATCCCAGTGCTTTGGGAGGCCAAGGTGGGTGGATCAACCGAGGTCAGGAGTTCGAGACCAGCCTGGCCAACATGGCAAAGCCCTGTCTTTACTAAAAATACAAAAATTAGCTGGGTGTTGTGGCATGTGCCTGTAATCCCAGCTACTCGGGAGGCTGAGGCAGGAAAACTGCTTGAACCCGGGAGGCAGATGTTGCAGTGAGCCGAGATCGTGCCACTGCACTCTAGCCTGGGCAAGAGGGTGAGACTCTGTCTCAAAAAAAAACAAAAACAAAAACAAAAACAAAAACAAAAAAACCTACATTACACCTTAACTCCCATGAACTGTATTCAAGTATAGAGACTACTGCAATCCAGGGACAAAAGTGTTAATCCTCACCCACATATTTGCCAGTCTTTGCTCAATCCTTTTTTCTGAAAGTAGGTGTGCTGGTCTCATTTATTTACTCACTGAACCTCTACTTTGTACTAGCACCATGCGAGATGCTGGGGATTTAAAAAAGTCAGATGTAGTGAAAGCACCTAGATCTAAACCTTATGTAATTTAGTCGAGAAAGACCTGTAAACACGTGATTACAGCCAAGTGTATGAAGTCCACAGACAGGCGTAAGTGGAGACCACTGAGGGACACAGATCCCAAGTCCTCCATCTTCCTGCTTCCAAGCAGCCTGACCCTAAACCCCTGGTCCAGAGAAACATCCATCTCATCCCAGTTCTGCAGTGCCCAAGAGGTGAGGGAGGTGAGCTAAGGCTGACCTTGATTGCCAACCCAGAGATGCAGAGCAGGGAAACCCAGAACCCTGCCTCCCAGCAGGGCAGGGAAAGAAGAGAGGAGCACCCCTACACCTCAAACCATTTGTGTAGCTGGGATCTAGCCCATCGCTTGCTGGGGGGTAGAGTTCAAGGTTCGGTCTTGAACTATCTGGGGACAATAACTGAGGCTCATTCTACCTGAAATCCTTTGGAAACCCAGCTCTGTCATTCCACTTGCTAGCTCTCACAACTCTGGGCAAGTTATGACTTAAACTCTTTGTGCCTCAGTTTCTGCTTCTCCAGATTGGCGATGACAATGATGATGATGATGATGATAGTGCCAACTTCATAGAGTTACTGTGTGGATTTGAAGAGTGGCTGATACAATAGAAGCCCCATACAATTCGAGTTATTGTCATGACCTGCAGGGTCCCGGTGACATATTTCACCATGTATTCAGTGCCATCCATACCAGCAACCAATTATCAGTCAAAGCAGGGACAAATCAGAGGACAGGTAAGCAACTCAGGAGAGAGACTTGGAAGAGACAGAGTGAGGGCGTCCTCCCTCCTTTTTAGGCCCACGGAAACCAAGAACCATCATGAACTTCAGCATATTTGCTAGCCAGTATCCTTCAGGATTTTAAACTCCAGATGTGCACCAAATATAGGAATGATATTTTGTTTTCAAGGCATGTTTTGTGGTGACAGCAGTTTGCTTTCAATGTATAAAGCAACGGAGGGGTTCAAGACCAGCATGGATAAGAATCTCCAGCATGGATAACACGATCTCATCTCTACAAAAGAAGTTAAAAATTAGCCAGGGGTAGGCCGGGTGGGGTGGCTCATGTCTGTAATCCCAGCACATTGGGAGGCCAAGACCGGTGGATCACTTGAGGTCAGGAGTTTGAGACCAGCCTGACCAACATGGTGAAACCCTGTCTCTATTAAAAATACAAAAATTAGCTGGGTGTGGTGGCGGACGCCTGTAATCCCAGTTACTTGGGAGGCTGAGGCAGGAGAATCGCTTGAATCCAGGCAGAGGTTGCAGTGAGCCAAAATTGCACCATTGCACTCCAGCTTGGGTGACAGCAAGACTCCGTCTCAAACAAACACATAAAAAAATTAGCCAGGTGTAGTGGTGCATGTCTGCAGTCCCAGTTACTCAGGAGGCTGAGGCAGGAGGATGGCTTGAACCCAGAATTCAAGGTTGCAGGGAACTACAATGTTACCACTGCATGGTAGCCTGGGAGACAGAACAAGATCTATCTCTAAAAATAAGTAAATAAATATTTTTTGTTAATTATCATTATTATTATTTTTTGAGATAGAGTCTCGCTCTGTTGCCCAGGCTGGAGAACAATAGTGTCATCTTGACTTACTGCAACTTCTGCCTCCTGGGCTCAAGTGATCCTCTTGCCTCAGCTTCCCAAGTAGCTGGGACTATAGGCATGCACCACCCTGCCCAGCTAATTTTTTTTTTTTTCTTTTGAGACAGAGTCTTGCTCTGTCGCCCAGGCTGGAGTGCAATCTTGCTCACCGCAAGCTCCACCTGCCGGGTTCACGCCATTCTCCTGCCTCAGCCTCCCGAGTAGTTGGGACGACAGGCGCCCACCACCACTCCCGGCCAATTTTTTTGTATTTTTAGTAGAGACGGGGTTTCGCTGTGTTAGCCAGGATGGTCTTGATCTCTTGACCTCGTGATTCGCCTGCCTCAGCCTCCCAAAGCGCTAGGATTACAGGCGTGAGCCACCACACCTGGCCTTTTTTTTTTGTAGATAAGATTTTGTCATATTGCCTTGGCTGGTCTTGAACTTGTGGGCTCAAGCAATCCCCCCACCTCAGCCTCCCAAAGTTCTGGGATTACAATAAATAAAGCCACAGAGACATTCCCTTAGGTTCTAGTTTCCTCATCTGTAAAACAAGGGCATTGTACTAGGCTCATTCAAACTATTTTGAAAGCACCAGGCATGTGCCATTTATTTTTAGGATCTCCTTGTTGGCAGGTACTTAATGTACAAATAGCACAGTGCTTGGAGGCAGATGTTCAGGCCTCAAACCTGGGCTTGCCACATACCAGTCCCTGAACTCCAACTTGTACTTTCATTCCTCAGTTTTAAGAGGGAGGGAATAACAAAATCCACACCTCAGAGGAGTATCGTGAAGATTAAAAAAAAATAAAGAACATCAAGATTCTTTGTATGAGAATAAAGTGACACTCACATAATTGTTGTTAAAGAGAAAATCACTTGGGAGAACACATACAACCAAAGAAAGATGTCACGAGCCGGGAACAAGAAGCATATTTGGAAGCCAAGGAGCACTGGAGTGCTGCATGAATGAAGGCTTAGATTTTCAGGCGAGGTGTATACAGCAATTGTGGTTGCCATCCATCATTCCCTCTGGTCTGTGCTCACAGCCTGATGTGCTAGGTCTTATTCCCCCTTACAACTCCCCACGTAGGAGCTTCACCTTGCAGAAGAGGAAACTGAGGCCCAGAAAGGCTGTCCCTTCACAGCCGTCCAGAGGCCAACCTAATCCACCTTGACTCCAATCCCAAATGCCTCCTACTGTTTAAAATTAGCACGGCTAGATCATGCCTGCAATTACAGTGCTTTGGGAGGCCAAGGCATGAGGATTGCTTGAGGCCAGGAGCTTGAGACCAGACTGGGCAACACAGTGAGACCCCCGTCTCTACAAAAAAATTTAAAAAGTAGCCTGGCATGATGGCGTATGCCTATGGTCCCAGCTACTCCAGAGGCTGAGGCAGGAGGATCGCTTTAGCCCAGGAGTTTGAGGCTGCAATGAGCTAGGATCATGCTACTGTACTCCAGCCTGGGTGACAGAGTGAGACCCTGTCTCTACAAAATAAAAGAAAATTAGTAAGGCAGACCAGGCTACCACCCCTTAGCTAACACTCTCAGCTGGAAAAATTAAGAGGTCTTAGACTTCTGGGTGCTTGTCAGAACAGGATGTTCCCTGCCTTGAGCGCTTCCCCATAGCCCTCCAGTGCCCATACTCTGCGGCTGGACAGGACTTCTGTAAACTGAGCTGCGCATGGCCCTCACTTTCCCCTGGGGTTCCTTTGGCAGAAGCATTCTTCCCCTGGATGGGGGGACGTGAGGCTTAGTGAGAGTACGAGGATGGAATTCCTAGAACTGCTGTTTCCATTCCAGGGAGAGGGAGAGCATTTCACAACAGGGCCAGGGTGGGGGAGGTTCAAATGCTTGTGCTCAGATCCAAGCCAACAGCCAGTGAGCAAAACACCCTGGACAATCTGAACTCCAGGTCTGAGCAGCAGCTCCCTGTCAACCTGGAGGTAAATATGCCGACACGCCAGAATCTCGGTCTTCCCTCCCTCCTCGTCACACAGTCCAGGGAGGAATCGCATGTATCTGGGTGGCTTTTCTGGCTGGATGGTCTATTTAACAAGCAGGACAGAACTGCCAGGGTGGAAGTCTTGGTGAGAGATGCAGAGCACACTCAGTCCAAGACTTTTCTTTACCTCTACCCCCCAACCACCCACCACCACAAAGAGAACCAAGATCCCAACATTTCTCAGGGGCCAGGGGTCTTATGAAGCTGCTGGATACCAGATGGGGAGGATCGGCAGCCTCTCCCTCTGAGGCTCTGGCATGGGAGGGAATAGGTCAGTTTCTTTGAAAATTGGCTTCAGGCTGGGCGTGGTGGTTCACGCCTGTAATCCCAGTACTTTGGGAGGCCAAGGCAGGTGGATCACCTGAGGTCAGGAGTTCAAGACCAGCCTGGCCAACATAGTGAAACCCCATCTCTACTAAAAATACAAAAATTAGCCGGGTGTGGTGGTGTGCACCTGTGGTCCCACCTACTCAGGAGGCTGAGGCCGGAGAATCGCTTGAACCTGGGAGGCGGAGGTTGCAGTGAGCCAAGATCGCACCACTACACTCCAGCCTGGGCAACAGAGCGAGCCTCTGTCTCAAAAAACAAAAAGAAACAGAAAAAAAGAAAAGAAAATTGACTTTGACAGAGACTTTCAGAACAAAATAGCTGAGCTAATTATTCTGATTGCTGGCCAAGCTCCTCCCCTTCCTTAATCTCCTCCCAAACACTTCAAATGTACCCTATGGGTAAAGCTGCCTCTGAAATTCATTACCAATAGGGAATGCCCTTCTGAAATGCCTCCCATTAGAAACAGCAGTTCCTGCTGTCCCATTTGGAAAGGGGAACGGCCCTGTTATAAGCTGAATAGTTGAATAGCATCTCTCCCAAAAACTTTTGTGTGTGTGTGTGAGATGGGGTCTCACTCTGTCATCCAGACTGGAGTTCAGTGGCATGATTTTAGGTCACTGCAGCCTCCACCTCCCCAGTTCCAGAGATTCTCCTGCCTCAGCCTCCTCCTGGTAGCTGAGATTACAGGCACCCACCACCATGCCTGGGTAATTTTTTGTATTTTCAGTAGAGACAGAGTTTTGCCATGTTGGCCAGGCTGGTCTTGAACTCCTGACCTCAAGTGATCCAACTGCCTTGACCTCCCAAAGTGCTGGGATTACAGGCATGAGCCACCATGCTCGGCCTGCCCCCAAAACTCTTATGTTGAAGCCCAACCCCAGTACCTCGGAATGTAACTAACTGTATTCGAAGATAAAGTCTTTAAAGGGATAATTAAATTAAAATGAGGCTGTTAGGGTGGAGCCCTAATCCAATCTGACTGAGGTCCTTGAGAAGAGATTTGGATGCAGACAGAGGAAGGCCCATGTGCAGACACAGGGAGAAGGTGGCCATCTGCAAGCCAAGGAGAAGGGCCTCAGAACCCAGCCTTGCTGGCACTTTGATCTTGGACTTCCAGCCTCCAGAACTGGGAGAGAATTCATTTTGTTTAAAGCACCCAATCTGTGCTATTTTGTTATGGCAGCCATAGTAAACTAATGCACGCCCGCTCTACCCTTGTGTTCAGTAGGGCAGAAGAGAGAAATCTGTTTACACCACACACTCACATACACACTCCTTAAGGCAAGAGACCTCCACATTGTCCACTTCCAAACCAAAGGGAGTACTGAGCCCGACTGCACCCTCTGCTATTCTCATTCCTGCCTGGTGTTGTACTGCTGGGCACAGACATATGAGTCCATCCTATTACAGGGAGTGCTGGGTCCGGCAGGGCAGGTGTGGGCTCCCCTGAAGAGTGTTGCCAAAGCCTGGCCTGCAGGACGCTTGGAGGGGGAAGAGGAGATGGTTTGGGTGGTGGCCTGCAATGAAGGCACAACACAAAGAGTAATATATTGCTTAGTGGTCTAGCATCATGGCCACCTATGTGTCACCTATGTGGTTTGCTTTTTTTTTTTTTTTTTTTTTTCCTGGGACAGGGTCTCACTCTGTTACATAGGCTGGAGTGCAGTGGCATGATCACAGCTCACCGTAACCTCAAATTCCTGGGCTCCAGAGAGCCTCCTACCTCAGCTTCCCGAGTAACTAGGACTACAGGTGCACACCACTACACCTGGCTAGTTTTTAAATTTTTTTGTAAAGACAGGGTCTCACTATTTGCCCAAGTTGGTCTTGAACTCCTGGCCTCAAGCAATCCACCCGCCTTGGCTTCCCACAGTGCTGGGATTACAGGCATGAATTACTGCACCCGACCTTGTGTGGTTTGCTTTGTGGAGGTGATCATAAGGCCGTGAGAACAGGGTATGGGATCTATGAGTCAGTACCTTCAGGAAGGTGTCCTTTGTTCTTTAACCCTGATTCACAGGGTTGTGATTCTACTCGGCTTCTGTACCTGGTCCTGGCTCTGCTGGCCACACATCAGGATGGGCAGCACCTTCCCTCTAAGACCCATGCTTTGAGGTCTGGCCCTCGTGGAGGATTATTCAAAAATGTGGCTCCTACCACTCCTCCCATTCCTGTTTGCACATGTAGCTTCTCTCATTAAAAGGCAGTATTTCCTGCCAGGCATCGTGGCTCACGCCTGTAATCCCAGTGCTTTGGGAAGCCAAGGTAGGCAGATTGCCTGAGGTTAGAAGTTCAAGACCAGCCTGGCCAACATGGCGAAACCCCGTCTCTACTAAAAATACAAAAATTAGCCAGGAGTGGTGGCAGGCGCCTGTAATCCCCACTACTTGGAAGGCTGAGGCAAGAGAATCACTTGAACCCGGGAGGTGGAGGTTGCAGTGAGCTGAGATCGTGCCACTGCACTCTGGCCTGGGCGACAGAGCCAGATTCTGTCAAACAAGCAAGCAAACAAAAAAAGCCAGGTGCAATGGCTCATGCCTGTAATCCCAGCACACTGGGAGGCCGAGGTGGGTGGATCACTTGAGCTCAGGAGTTCAAGACCAGCCTGGGCAACATGATAAAACCCTGTCTCTACCAAAAATACAAAAATTAGCTGGGCATGGTGGTGCCTGCTTGTAATCCCAGCTACTCAGGCAATAGAGGGAGACTCCATCTTAAAACAACAACAACAACAACAACAAAAGGCATTTTTTCCTCCTTTCCCTGAATCTGGACTGGCCCTGTGACTTGCTTTGACCAATAGAATACTTGGTAAGTGATGTTATGGGACTTCTGAGCCTAGGCCTTAAGTGGCCTTGGAAACTATCATGTAAATAAAATTCAAGCTAGACTACTGAGTGATCGGAATGTTGGGAGACCAAGAGGATAGAGAGAACTCCCAGGCTTCCAGCTGTCCCCAGCAATGCCCCAGATGTATAGGTAAGACCATCTTGGAGCTTCTACCCCAGGACAATCTAGCCATCAACTGTATGCAGCAATACGAATAAGCTCAGCAAGATCTGCAAATAATCCAACCAACCCAAAGGATAGAGAGCAATAACAAATCGCTGCTGCTTAGTTACTGTTTAGGGATGGCTTGTTATACACTGCACTCCACCCAGGGTGACAGAGCAAGACTCAATAGCTGATACAACCATTTTCACCAAGTGTCCCTAGGCAGCTAAGAAGCCCTGCTCCTCTGGGCCTAGTATCTGAGCTCTCTTAATGAGCTTTCATGGGCATAACCATTAGATTACAAGGCACCCTTTGCTGTCCATGCCTAAATGCCAGTGGGCAGCAGTTATCTACTCTTGCCTCGTCAGCAATGCTGGATGCAAACAGGTAAATAAAGAGCATCAGTCCCAGTGTCTGAGACCCTGACCCCAATACTGACTTGTTCAGTATAAGAAAAAGTCACCAGGTGCAGTGGCTCACATCTGTAATCCCAATGCTTTGGGAGGTTGAGGCAGGAGGAGTGCTTGAGGCCACGAGTTCAAGACCAGCCTGGGCAACCCGGCTGCCCAGGGTTGGCAGAAATGAGAGACCTCATCTCTACAAAAAATAAAAATTAGCCAGGTGTGGTAGTGTGTGCCTGTGGTCCCAGCTACTCGGGAAGCTGAGGCAGGAAGACTGCTTGAGTCGAGGAGCTCAAAGTTAGTGAGCAGTGATTGCGCCACTGCACTTCAGCCCATAAGCACTCCAGCCTGGGCCACAGAGGTGAGGCCCTATCTGTAAAAAGTTTTTTGTTTTCGTTTTAAAAGAAAAGGTCACATCCACTCCCCGTTCAGTAATATTGGGAAAAGTAATATCATCGATACTGTTTAATACAAATGTTCCTTGACTTAAAATGAAGTATGTCCCAATAAATCCACCATACGTAGAAAATATCATAAGTCAAAAATGCATTTAGGGCCAGGAGCGGTGGCTCACGCCTATAATTCCAGCACTTTGGGAGGCTGAGGCGGGCAGATCACTTGAGGTCAGGAGTTCGAGACCAGCCTGACCAACATGATGAAACCCCATCTCTATTAAAAATACAAAATTAGTTGGGTGTGGTGGCACATGCCTATAATCCCAGCTACTTGGGAAGCTGAGGCAGGAGAATGGCTTGAACCTGGGAGGCAGAGGTTGCAGTGAGCAGAGATTGCACCACTGCACTCTAGCCTGGGCGACAGAGTGACACTCTGTCTCAAAAAAAAAAAAAGCATTTAGTACACGTAACTGACTGAACATTATACCTTAGCCTTCCCTACCTTAAATGTGCTCAGAACACTTACATTAGCCTACAGCTGGACAAAATATCTGGCAACTCAGCACACTATAGACTCTATAGCGGGCTGTCCAATCTTCTGGCTTCCCTGGGCCACATTGGAAGAAGAATCGTCTTGGACCACACGTAAAATACACTAACACTGGCTGGGCGCGGTGGCTCACGCCTGTAATCCCAGTACTTTGGGAGGACGAGGCGGGCAGATCATCTGAGGCCGGGAGTTCGAGACCAGCCTAACCAACATGAAGAAACACCGTCTCTACTAAAAATACAAAATTAGCTGGGCATGGTTGCGCATGCCTGTAATCCCAGCTACTCAGGAGGCTGAGGCAGAATGATCGCTTGAACCCAGGAGGCGGAGGTTGCAGTGAGCCGAGATTGTGCCATTGCACTCCAGCTGAGCTTTAAAAAAAAAAAAAGACATTTCATAATGTTTTAAGGAAGTTTACGGACTTGTATTGGGCCTCATTCAAAGCTGTCCAGGGCACATGTTGCCCAAGGGCCTCAGGTTGGACAAGCTTGTGACTGGCCATTTGTCCTCATGTTTGTGGGGCTAAATGGGAGCTGCAGCTCACTGTCCCGGCCGAGTGTCTTGAGAGTATGTACCTCGTATTGCTGGCCCAGAAACAGATCAAAATTCACAACTCAATGTACAATTTCTAGGCTGGGCGTGGTGGCACACACCTGTAGTCCCAGCTACTTGGGAGGCTGGGGCGGGAGGACTGCTTGAGCCTGAGAGACGGAGACTGCAGTGAGCCGAAATCATGCCTGTGCACTCTAACATGGGTAATAGAATAAGACTCTGTCTTAAAAACAATTTTAAAAAGTACAATTTCTACTGAACACATATCACTTTCACACCATCGTAAGGTCAAAAATTGTAGTCGCACCATCATAATCGGGATCATCTGTATGAGGGTAAGTAGGAGGGTTCAGAGAAAGTTATTCTCTGGCCGGTCCAGTGGTTCATGCGTGTAATCCCAGTGTTTTGGGAGGCTGAGGCGGTGGATCTCTTGAGCCCAGGAGTTCCAGACTAGCCTGGGCAACATGACAAAACTCTGTCTCTACTACATATTTAAAGATTAGCCAGGCTTGGTGGCGTGTGCCTGTAGTCCCAGCTACCGGGGAGGCTGAGGCAAAAGGATCAGCTGAGCTCAGGGGGTTGAGGCTGCAGTGAGCCATGATCATGCCACTGTACTCCAACCTGCAACAGTTTAAGACTTTGTCTCATAAAACAAACAAACAAACAAACAAAAAACAGACAACAACAACAACATCAAAACAGAGAAAGTTTCTGCCCCTGGGACATTCTGAGATAAACACTTAGACCCTGCAACTGAAAGGACAGAAAAGGAAATTTAAACATCATCATTAAGCCAGGGGAGACCGAGGCCTGATGGTAAGAAAACTAGGTTATCCTGACCAGGCGCGGAGGCTCACGCCTGGAATCCCAGCACTCTGGGAGGTCGAGGCGGGCGGATCACCAGGTCAGGAGATCGAGACCAGCCTGGCCAACATGGTGAAACCCTGTCTCCACTAAAAATACAAAAATTAGCTGGGCGTGGTGGCATGTGCTTGTAATCCCAGCTACTCAGAAAGTGAGGCAAGAGAATCACTTGAACCAGGGAGTTGATTGCAGTGAGCTGAGATCACGCCACTACACTCCAGCCTGGGCGACAGAGCAAGACTCCGTCTAAAAAGAAATAAATAAATAAAATAAGAGAACTAGGTTATCCTGAGGGGAACACTTTCATTCCAGCATTCTTTTCAACTCTTCACCTTCCGGACATTAGACCTGGCATTAGGTCATGTGAATACAAAGATGAGCAAGACTGCTCTGAAAAAATTTCCTGGCTAACCTAGGGAACAAACACGTAAACAAATAAGTGTGATTCATTCGCTATGAATCATAATGGAGAGAGACCCCAGGCATAGGTCTAAGTCAGACTAGAAAGAAACAGGTTTTTCATGGGTTTGTTGGCACAGGCAAGAATGTATGTGCACAACTGAACATTTTTTCTTCAAAAACTCACCTTGGAAAGCAATGTTCCTTTTTTTCAATATTGCTGTGCCTTCCCAGGCCAGGCACGGTGAAGCATGCCTGTAATCCCAGAATGTTGGGAGGCCAAGGTGGGTGGATTACTTGAGTTCAGGAGTTTGAGACCAGCCTGGGCAACATGGCGAAATCCCAGCTCTACCAAAAAATACAAAAATTAGCCGGGCATGGTGGTGCACGCCTGTAGTCCCAGCTACTTGGCAGGCTGAAATGGGAGGATCGCTTGAGTCCAGGAGGTTGAGGCTGCAACTGCACTCCAGCCTGGGTGACAAAGTGAGACCCTGTCTCAAATTAAAAAAAAAAAAAAAAAGAAACAATATTGCTATGACTTCCTAACTCATCTTCCAGAACATCAAAATAAAGGTATGAGAAAACGCCTCGCTACTTTATGTCAATGGATAAATACGGTACTGTTCTACTGACTCTTTTTCCTCAGATTTGGCAACGAAGGACTTTTTTGCTCTTTTAGGAAGAAAAAAAAAATCAAACTCACTCTCTCTTGTTTCTTTTTTTTTTGAGATGGAGTTTCACTCTTGTCACCCAGAATCATTTGAGTGAGTCTCATGCCTTAGCCGCCTGAGTAGCTGGGATTACAGGCGCCCACGCCAGGGCTGGCTAATTTTTTTTTTGTTTGTTTTTTTTTAGTAGAGATGGGGTTTCACCATGTTGGCCAAGCTGGTCTTGAACTTCTGACCTCAGGAGATCTGCTCGGCGTCCCAAGGTGTGAGCCATTGCACCTGGCCTCTCCTTTCAAATAATAAAAAAACTAGAGGGTCAGATTCAGAAACAAAGCATGACCCTGTCTCTACAAAAATAAATAGCCGGGTGTGTGGTCCCAGCTACTCGGGAGGCCGAGGCAGGAGAATTGCTTGAACCCAGGAGGCGGAAGCTACAGTGAGCCGAGATAGTGCTACTGCACTCCAGCCTGGTGACAGAATGAGACTCTGCCTCAAAAATAAAATAAAATAATCTCAGCACTTTGGGAGGCCGAGGCGGGTGGATCACGAGGTCACGAGTTTGCGACCAGCCTGGCCAACATGGTGAAACCCTGTCTCTACTAAAAATACAAAAAATTAGCCAGGTGTGGTAGCACGCCTGTAAACCCAGATACTTGGGAGCCTGAGGCAGGAGAATTGCTTGAACCCAGAAGTGGAGGTTGCAGTGAGCCAAGATCGCATCATTGCACTCCAGCCTGGGCGACAGAGCAAGACTCCATCTCAAGGAACAAACAAATAATAAATAAATAAATAAATAATTAGCTGGGCATGGTGGCATGTGCCTGTCATCCCAGCTACCGGGGAGACTGAGGCAGGAGAATCAGCCTGAACCTGGCAGGCGGAGGTTGCAGTGAGCTGAGATCACGCCACTGCACTCTAGCCTGGGCGACAGAATGAGACTGCCTCAAAAATAAAATAATAATAATAATAATAATAATAATAATAATAATAATAATAATAAGGCTGGGTGTGGTGGCTCAGGCCTGTAATTGCAGCACTTTGGGAGGCCGAGGCGGGTGGATCACCTGAGGTCAGGAGTTTGAGACCAGCCTGACTAACAAGATGAAACCCTGCCTCTAATAAAAATACAAAAATTAGCCATGTGTGGTGGCAGATGCCTGTAATCCCAGCTACTTGGGAGGCTGAGGCAGGAGAATCGCTTGAACCCAGGAGGCGTAGGTTGCAGTGAGCCAAGATCGCACCACTGCATCCTACGCTCCAGCCTGGGTAATAAGAGCGAAACTCCATCTCAAAATAATAATAATAATAATAATAATAATAATAATAATAAAAGGAGTCTGGGGATTGGTGGGAGTCTGGGGTGCTCTACACCAGGAACCCCCCCACCACCAAATCTTTAATAAGGGACACAGTGTGGAATGCTTCCAACACTTTAAAAATTTTATTTATTTAATTTATACTGACAGTCTCATTATGTTGCTCAGGCTGGTCTTGAACTCCTGGCCTCAAGTAATTTTCCTGCTTCAGCCTTCCTAGTAGCTGGGATTACAGGTGCGAGCCACTGCACCCGGCTCCTTCAAACACTTTAAAAGGAAGCTCAGGTAAATGTGAGAAGAGGGTCCATTGTTTCTCCCTCACTGCATTAATGTCCAAGCTCTTTTAACTCATCCTTAATAATAACTTCTTCCCTCTATGTGACTAAGGCCTCAGGACATGGGCTGTGCTCTGGCTTCGGTGCCCAGCCTACGTCCCCCTCTTCCCAGCACTGCCTCTTTCATGTCCAAAGACTTGGGAGCTGCTCCAAGGTAAGCTTCCCGGGCACAGACCTTGTTTGCTTAACCAAACAGGGTGCCATTAACACCTGCAGCCCTACCTGCTCACCTCGGATTCACCTTATCCAGGTATGGGTCTTTGGCACAACTGCCATCCAAGCCTGTATGTAGGCTTCAGAGTCAAACATGCAACACGGAGCTGGGAATGTGGAGATCGATAAAGGAAAGTTTCTTTCTGACCCACTCAAGGTTCTGCTGGCTAATGGGTTGTTTATGGTATTGCTGGATATTTCTAAGACTCCAAAGACTCAAATATTCATACATGACACTCCCTTCGGCAAAATTCTCTTAAGTACTCTGGACAGCTAACCTCAGCAGAGCCTCAGTGTGCAAATGGTTAATGACCATGGAAAGCAAACTGGAGGCCGGGTGAGGTGACTCATGCCGGGTGAGGTGACTCATGCCTATAATCCCAACAGTTTGGGAGGCCGAGGTGGGAGGATTGCTTGAACCCAGGAGTCTGAGGCCAGCCTGGGCAATGCAGAGAGACCCTGCCTCTACAAAAAAATAAAAAAATTAGCAGGGCATGGGGGCACGTGCCTGTAGTCCCAGCTACTTGCAAGGCTGAGGATCACTTGAGCCCAGGAGTTTGAGACTGCAGTGAGCTATGTTCATGTTACTGTACTCCAGCCTGGGTGACACAGTGAGACCCTGTCTCAGGAAAAAAAAAAAGGAAAGCAAACTGGAGTCACAGGAATGGAGACAGCGCAACCCAACTCTGCTTCTTTCCCTCCAGGGACAATCACTTGAGGGCCATTTCCAGCAGGAGTGACTGGTGGGCACTTACTCCAGTGGTTCTTCCTGAGAAGCTGACAGTCCCTATAAGTAAGCAGGTGCAGACAGCCATACAGACACTCTATCAAAAGCCTGACTCTCCACACCATGATTTAGAGACGGATGCTGAGCCCAACCTCAAGGTTTACCTGGATGGAGTCATCAATTTTTTTTTTTTTTTTTTTTTGCCAGACTCCAGAGATCTGAAAGGTGAGGGGAGTTATGTTCCACTAATTCCTGAGTACTCAGAGTGTGGTATGTGCACCAATCACTGAGAGCTAGTTAGAAATGCTGAATCTAGGCTGTAATCTTACATGCCTGTAATCCCAGCACTCTGGAAGGCCAAGGCAGGCAGATCACTTGAGGTCAGGAGTTTGAGACCAGCCTGGCCAACACAGTGAAACCCCCGTCTCTGCCAAAAAATACAAAAATTAGCTGGGCATGCGTGGCATGTGCCTGTTGTCCCAGCTATTGGGGAGGCTGAGGTGGGAGGATTGCTTGAACCCGGCAGGTGGAGGTTGCTGTGAGCTGAGATCACGCCAATGCACTCCAGCCTAGACGACAGAGTGAGACCCTTCTCAAAAAAAAAAAAAAAAAAAAGAAAGAAAGAAATGCTGAATCTAGTCCCCACCCCCACCTACAGAATCAGAATATGCACTTAAATGAAGCCCCCAGTTATCCTCAAGCACCTGGAAGGTTGAGACACAGTATTTGCTCTGGAGCAAAAGGGTCCTGCAATGTGACCATTTCAGCTTCTCTGCCCTAGCAGAGGTGGGCTGAGGTGGGCTTTGGAGGAAGAGTTCACACCTTGGCTAATCAAGTCCGACCAGGCTTGCTTGACTTTAGTGGAAGTAAGCAGGGTTTCCCTGGCTTAGGGACTGTGAGCTGTACCTGGACGACCCAAAGAGTGAGCTGGCTTTAGGCTCCTGGCACTGCTAGTTTCTTCCAGTGATCTCAGAAACATGCTATGCGCTGATGCAGAAGCCCCTTCCCTACTCCCCCTACTGCTAAAGACCTTCAAAAGGAGGGGGATTTGCTGTGGTCTGTCAGCCCCCTGCCTACTCCCCACTTCCCAACCCAAAGTGAAAAGTGGATTCGAAGTTCATACATTTTATGTTTATTATTTATTTTAGAGACAGGGTCTCGCTCTGTCACCCAGGCTGGAATGCAGTGCTCAATCATAGCTCACTACAGCCTCCAACTCCTGGGCTCAAGCGACCCTCTGGCCTCAGCCTCTGTAGTAGCTAGGACATTTTTTTTTTTTTTTTTGTAGAGATGGAGTCTCACTATGTTGCCCAGGCTGGTCTTGAACTCCTGGCCTCAAGCAATTCTCCTGCCTCGACTCCCCAAAATGCTGAGATTACAGGTGTGAACCTTGGTACCTGGGCCAGAAGTACCTATAAACAGTATCTGTGGCTTCCAATTTGACCCAACAATCCAGCAATAAAAGGTGCAAAAAAGGGCTACCTGTGCCTTCAGGCCAGCCTCAGGGTCCACCCTGAACAAATCCAGCAGACGTTTACACCCTCAGTTGAAAGAAGTCCAAAATTGTCAGGAATTGTCCTGGTAGACCATTGTGACAGGGACAAAGGAGAACAGCATGAACTACAAAGGACCCAGCAAGGGAAAGAGGATGAGTCGGGAGTGGCAACAAGAGCCCCTGCGAGCTTTTCCTTGGCTCATTTCTAATAGAAAACGAAGCATTCCTCCCTTCTCTGCCTGGTTGCTATTTCTTGTCCAATCTGGGAAAACGGTGTGACAATGGGCAATAGACACGTGTTCAAGCTCTGGAGCCTCAATGCCGGGCTCTGTAGAATAAGGCAGCAGGGCTGGACAAGATCCCTAACCATTCTAACAGTGTATGTTTTGGATCAAATAGCTGTGGACCTCGGATCCGGTCGTGCACGCTGCTGGTAGGACAGCTGCCTGAGAAAATAAGCATGTGGCCTCTGCCCGCCACCGAGTGAAGCGCCAGGATCTGTCGCGCTTTTGAGTAGTTTGGAAAGCAGCGTGGAGAGTGAAGGGAGAGAAGTCAAAGGGGTGGGGGCAGTGCGAGGATGGGAGGGGAGTGGAGAGCCACGAGGATTTGTTTCATCATGCAAACAGGCGCGTAGGTTTCATCAGCGTCTGTGCGCTGGGGCTCCCGGGCTGGGAGGGAATGCCAGGCTCCTGAGGGCAGCCTGAGGCTGCTCCCCCTACCCATGCCAGCTCAGCTTCCTCTTCCTCATCCTCTCCCAGGGAGGTCACACGGTGCCTCCTCCTCTCCCCAGACAGAAGAACGTGTTTTTCTGCACAGCCCTGCCCGTGGCGCCAGGCCCCCCCGCGGAGATCCCACTCGCGTAAATGGGGAAACTTGCCACAGGTGCCCGGGAGGCTCTGCTGGAGCAGGCGAGCACCCCCCAATTCCAAACCTCCGTCAGAGCGCGCGTGTGCAACGCAAAACTAGGGGTGCTTCGGAAAGGAAAAAGGGCCCTGCAGGAATCATTTATCCCAACAGATAATACCCATTCCATAAAAACACCAGGCCAGGCCTCTCCTGGATCGTGGGCCACCCTGACTCCGCCCTATCCTGCCTCGGGAGCGCCCCCAACACCCACAAGGGGCAGCACAGCTCCGCATGTGGCAGTCCTGGAAGCGTGCGTGTTTGTTAGGTATCAGCTGTCTGACACCTAACAGAAAGAGGAAACGAACCGGGCAGTTTGCAACCTGGGTCTGGACGACGCACTCAGAGGGCAGACGGGCGGCCACTTCCATGACCCTCGCTATCTCCCCGATGCCCCTTCTCCGTTCTTTCCAGTCACAGCGCCCTTGAGCCTGGACACCCGGTCCAATCCGCGATTCCCGATCCTCCCGCCCGCCCAGGAGCCGGCCAGCTGCGTCCCCAAGCCCGCGCCTACCTCCCGGGGTGGTGCTGAAGAGTGTGCCGCCGGGGGTCGTGCTGTAGTCCCCGGGCGGGAGCTGCACGCCGTCGCCGAGCACCACCCGGCGAGTGGCGGGGATGGCCCGACTTGGGGTCTGGCTGCAGCTGCTGCCCCCGGACATGGTCTCCTGTGCGTTGCACCAGCGAACCTCTCGCTGCCCTCCCGCGCCTCCAGCCTCGCTCCGCCTCGCCCGGTCCCGCTCAGCCTCGCCCCGTCCCGCCCCGCCCCAGGACGCCCCTTCCGCCTCTCCCGCCCCACGCCCCTGGGATTTGTAGTCCGCGCCGCAGCCCCACCCAGCTCCAGGACGTTGCTTCCACGTGGGATCCCCCGCAGCCCCCCGACCCACTCACGCCTGCTCACGGGCTCTTCCGCACGGGCGCCGGCGCCGCCCCGCAGCGACTGCCCCTCTGTCCTGTGTCCCTCACCGCCACGTTGGCAGGGACGGGGGTGGGGGTGATGGGCGGGATAGCTCGCCTAAGTTAATCCTGGGCTGGGTTAGGGGCGGCGACTCAGGACCGAGCGGAGATCCGAGCTGACCCGGCCCACAGCAAGAAGGCCGGGTTTCTGCCTTAGTACATCAGGCCCGGTGTACCATCCGGCACTCCCTGTTTGGTACCTTAGTTCCTCAGATGAGAAAGTGGGGATTGAGTGGTCATGCTCACCCCTTCCCCCGCCTCAATTTCTTGACCTTGATGGGGGTGGGGATGGAGGGGCTAACAATTCTGTTCCCGGCCTTTAGACAGGGTGTGGGAGGAGGAGTGAACCAACCAGCGGCGTCCGGGGAGTTAAATTTAGAGCTAGGGGGGCGGGGGTGGGGGGAGAGGAGAGGGTGTAGGAGAGGGATAAGAGTTTGTCAAAGAGGTTTCCCGATAACTCCTGAATTGGGTCCAACGCCCACCCCACTGCCTGAGATTTAGTAGGTACTCGTTGGATGAATGGATGGATGTTCAAGGGGAGAGAGAAAAATGCAAGAAGGACCGAGGATGGAAAAGCTTGTTGGGTTTGAGAAGTTCTTAGCATTGTGGGCACATGTTGTGGGGAAGAGGGTGAAGAGGGGAGGACAGTTTAAAAGGGAAATTGGGTGGTGCACCTGTAATCCCCACTACTCAGGAAGCTGAGGCTGGAGGATGCTTGAGCCCAGGAGTTTGAGGCTCCAGTGAGTGTGATCATACCGCTGCACTCCACCCTTAGTGACAGAGACCCTATCTCTAAAAAACATATAATAATTTTTTAAAAAGGAAATTGGGGTCAGGTCGTTGAGTTTTTCAAATCATGCCAAAGTGCTTGGACTTTGTCTTAGAAGGGCAGGAGAGATCAGAGATTTTTTTTTTTTTTTTTTTTTTTTTGAGACGGAGTCTCGCTCGTCGCCCAGTCTGGAGTGCAGTGGCGCGATCTTGGCTCACTGCAAGCTCCGCCTCCCGGGTTCACGCCATTCTCCTGCCTCAGCCTCCCGAGTAGCTGGGATTACAGGCGCCCGCCACTGCGCCCGACTAATTTTTTGTATTTTTAGTAGAGATGGGGTTTCACCGTGTTA
>NC_045440.1:36400819-36401290 GCF_002776525.5 Piliocolobus tephrosceles | reverse complement strand
GTTAGGCAGGATGGTGTCGGTGTCGATCTCCTAACCTCGTGATCCGCCCGCCTCGGCCTCCCAAAGTGCTGGAATTACAGGCGTGAGTCACCGCGTCCAGCCCAGAGATCTTTTAAGCAGGGGGATGACGTGATTTGAGTTGTTTTTTTGAAAGATAACTAGTAGCCAGTGGAGTTTCAGGATGGGCCAAGGAGGGTAAGGCCTGAGGTAGGGAGACCTGTTGAACTTGGTCTCACTTTTGAGGGAAACTTTAGGCCTACGGTGGCTTAAGACAGTAGCCGCCAGCTACAGGTGCACATTGAGCACTCCAAATGTGGCCAGTCCAAACTGTCACAAGTTTAACATACACACCATATTTCAAAGACTTAGCATGAAAAAAATAATGTAAAATACCTGAATAATTTGTTTCTACATTGATTGTATGTTGAACTGATAATATTTTGAGCATATTGGGTTAAGAAAATTACATTA
>NC_045440.1:36400458-36400809 GCF_002776525.5 Piliocolobus tephrosceles | reverse complement strand
TTGAACTGATAATATTTTGAGCATATTGGGTTAAGAAAATTACATTATGGCCGGGCGCGGTGGCTCAAGCCTGTAATCCCAGCACTTTGGGAGGCCGAGACGGGTGGATCATGAGGTCGAGAGATCGAGACTATCCTGGCTAACACGGTGAAACCCCGTCTCTACTAAAAAATACAAAAAACTAGCCGGGCGAGGTGGCGGGCGCCTGTAGTCCCAGCTACTGGGGAGGCTGAGGCAGGAGAATGGCATAAACCCGGGAGGCAGAGCTTGCAGTGAGCTGAGATCCGGCCACTGCACTCCAGCCTGGGCGACAACGAAACTCCGTCTCAAAAAAAAAAAAAAAAAAAAAAA
>NC_045440.1:36369423-36390458 GCF_002776525.5 Piliocolobus tephrosceles | reverse complement strand
ACAAAAAAAAAAAAAAAAAAAAAAAAAAAAAAAAATTACCCGGGCCTGGTGGCAGACTGCTGTAGTCCCAGCTACTCAGGAGGCTGAGGCAGGAGAATCACTTGAAACCGGGAGGCAGAAGTTGCAGTGAGCCGAGATCATGCCACTGCATTCCAGCCTGGGTGACAGAGCAAGACTCCGTCTCAAAAAAAAAAAAAAGTTTCACTCTGTTGCCTGGGCTGGAGTGCAGTGGCTAATTATAGGCACAATCATAGCTCCAACTCCTGGGCTCCAACTCCTGGGCTCAAGCAATCCTCCCACTTCAGCCTCCCCAGCTGGGATTACAGGTGGGTGCCACTGCACCTGGCTAATTAAAGAAAATAATTTTTTGGCTGGGCGAGGTGGCTCACGCCTGTAATCCCAGCAGTTTGGGAGGCTGAGTCAGACAGATCACCTGAGGTCAGGAGACCAGCCTGGCCAACATGGTGAAACCCTGTCTCTACTAAAAATACAAAAATTAGCCAGGTGTGGTGGTGTGCGCCTGTAATCCCAGCTACTTAGGAGACAGGAGAATCACTTGAACCCAGGAGGCATAGGTTGCAGTGAGCTAAGATCCTGCCGCTACACTTTAGGCTGGGCAACAGCAAGACTCCATCTCAAAAAATAATAATAATTTTTTTTTTTTTGTGGAGATGAGGTCTTGCTATGTTACCCAGGTTTGCCTCAAACTCCTGGCCTCAAGTGATCCTCCGTCCTCAGCCTCTTAAAGTGTTGGGATTACAGGCATGAGCCACCATGACCGGGCCCTCTACCTTTTTCTAGAGCAGGAACTCATTCATATGGAAAAAACAGCTTTTATGTGAGGAATGGGAATCCTTTTAAATTATCAGACCTAGACATTAAAATGAGATAGTGCCGGGCGCGGTGGCTCAAGCCTGTAATCCCAGCACTTTGGGAGGCCGAGACGGGCGGATCACGAGGTCAGGAGATCGAGACCCTCCTGGCTAACACGGTGAAACCCCGTCTCTACTAAAAATACAAAAAATTAGCCGGGCGAGGTGGTGGGCGCCTGTGGTCCCAGCCACTCGGGAGGCTGAGGCAGGAGAATGGCGTGAACCCAGGAGGCGGAGGTTGCGGTGAGCTGAGATCCGGCCACTGCACTCCAGCCTGGGCGACAGAGCAAGACTCCGTCTCAAAAAAAAAAAAATAAAATAAAATAAAATAAAATGAGATAGCAATCACGTCCCACTACCCCCTTTTGAGCTATGTAGTCATCTCTTGAAACTGCTTGCTATCGTCACAAGTAGCCATAAATTAACCTATTAATAATAATGCTGCCCTAAAGACTATATAGGGTGTGGACCCTATAGCTTAACAGTGTATAGCCAAGGCTGGGTACAGTGGCTTACTCCTGTGATTCCCACACTTTGGCAAGCCAAGGTGAGAGGATGGCTTGAGGCCAGGGGTTTCAGACCAGCCTGGGCAACAGAGAGACCCTCGCCCTTCATCTCTACAAAAAAATATTTAAAATGTGGCCAGGTGTTGTAGCTCACACCTGTAATCCTAGCACTTTGCGAGGCCGAGGCAGGCAGATCACCTGAGGTCAGGAGTTTGAGACCAGTCTGGCCAACATGGTGAAACTCTGTCTCTACTAAAAATACAAAAATTAGCCAGGTATGGTGGTATGCACCTGTAGTCCCAGCTACTTGGGAAGCTGAGACAGGAGAATTGATTGAACCTGGGTGGCGGAGGTTGCACTGAGCTGAGATCACAACCACTGCACTCCAGCCTGGATGACAGAGTGACTCGTCTCAAAAATAAAATAAAATAAAAATTTAAAAATCAGTGTATAGCAAATCATTAATTGATATTATTTCTGTAAACCAATGAGAATTCCTGACAGACCACTTTGTATCAGACCCTATTGCCTTAAACTTGTAACTTGTAAACTTGTAATTCCTGTTAATTGGAGTGTATATTCAGGACATGAATCTATGCTCCTGGGTTGCACTCCTCAAGTTTAGCCCAAATAAACGCTACTTATATTAATTTTGCCTCAGCTTCTTCCCTAGGTTGAAAATATCAAGTCTTGTAATCAAGTAGAAAGGGACATAGGAAAAAAACCTGGAGTATTCTTTCTCTTCTCACATGTCCAACTCCACACTCAGATACCAGCTGGGTGAGGTTTCCTCCCTACACAGCAACCGAGCAATTTGGCCAAGGTAGATTCTCCATGGGACACCAGCTCGATGTCCTCTAATTCAGTCAAATTCTGACACTATCTGCCTGGAGATGCTGCCAGATCCCACAGGTTAAGGGCTCAGTCCTATAAGACAACCCCCCACTTGAGATGTCAGTCAAAAGCACAGCCTGTGACCTGTGCTTCTGACAACCCAGGCCTTGGGTTTGATTCATTTGCTAGAGTGCTCACAAAACTCAGGGAAACACTTAGGTTTACCAGTATTTTATAAAGGATATTACAAAGAAGCAAGGCACAGGTATGTACGTGCCTTTAGTCTTAGCTATTCGAGAGGCTGAGGTGGGAGAATCACTTGAGCCCAGGAGTTTGAGGCCAGCCTGGGCAACGTAGTGAGGCTTCATCGCTAAATATAAATAAATAAACTAATGATTTTTAAATTATTATTATTATTATTTAAGATGGATTCTCACTCTGCTGCCCAGGTTGGAGTAAAGTGGCTCGATCTCAGCTCACTGCAATCTCCACCTCTTGAGTTCAGGTGATTCTTGTGCCTCAGCCTCCCATGTAGCTGGGATTACAGGTGCCTGCCACCATGCCCAGCTAAGTTTTGTATTCGTTTATTTATTTATTTTGAGATGGAGTTTCACTCTTGTTGCTCAGGCTAGAGTGCAATGGCACGATCTCGGCTCACCGCACCCTCTGCCTCCCAGGTTCAAGCGATTCTCCTGCCTCAGTCTCCTGAGTAACTGGGATTACAGGCATGCGTCACCACGCCCAGCTAATTTTTTGTATTTTTGGTAGAGATGGGGTTTCTCGATGTTGGTCAGGCTGGTCTTGAACTTCTGACCTCAGGTGAGAAGGTCTTGGCCTCCCAAAGTGCTGGGATTACAGGCGTGAGCCACCATGCCCGGCTAATTTTTGTATTTTTATTAGAGACAGGGTTTCACCATTTTGTCCAGGCTGGTCTCGAACTCCTGACCTCAGATGATCTACTTGCCTCGGCCTACCAAAGTGCTGGGTTTACAGCCATGAGCCACTGCATCCAGCATGATTTTTTTTTTTAAGTTATTACAAAGGATACAGATGAACAGCCATATGGAAGAGATGCACAGGGCAAGGTATGGGGAGGGGCACAGAGCTTCCATGCCCTCTCTGGGGTGCCACCCTCCAGGAATCTCCATGTGTTCAGCTATCTGGAAGGCCCTCTCCTTCAACTCTCTCCTCTGGGTTTTACAGAAGCCTTATTACAATGGCATGATTGATTACATCATTGACTATTGGTCATCAAGTCAACTTTTAGCTCTTCTCCTCTCCCTGGACATTGGAAGGTAGGGCTGAAGGTCACAACTCTCTAATCTGGGCTTGGTCTTTCCTGTGACCAACTCTCATCCAGAAGCTATCTAGGAGCCTTCAGCTGTCAGTCATTCATTATCTCTTATCTCAAAAGATGCTCTTATCTCTCTGGAGATTCTAGGTGTTTTAGGAGCTCTGTGTCAGGAAACAGGGATGAAGACCAACTATAGCCCTCCCTTGGTATATGTGGAGGAGTTGCTCCAGGACCTCTTGAGGGTACCAAAATCCCCTGATGCTCCAGTCCCTGATATAAAATGGGTAGTATTTGCTTATGTCAACAAGAGAGTCAAACTCTGTAAACTATCTAAAGAGATTTATTCTGAGCCAAATATAAGTGACCAACGGCTCATGACACATCCTCAGGAGATCCTGAGGACATGTGCCCAAGGTGGTTGGGGTAGAGCTTGGGTTTATACATTTTAGGGAGACGTGAGACATCAATCAATACATGTAAGATGTACATTGGTTTGGTCCCAAAAGGTGGGACAGCTGAAAGTGGGAGCTTCCAAGTAATGGGCAGATTTAAAAGTTTTCTGATTGTCAATTGGTTGAAAGAGTTACTGTCAATATAAAGGAATGTTTGGGTTAAGATAAGTGGTTTTGGAGACCAAGGTTTTTATCATGTAGATGAAGCCTCTGGGTAGCAGGCTTTACAGATAATAGATTGTAAATGGTACTTATCAGACTCAAAGAGTCTCTTCTATCAGCAATTCCAAAAAGGAGGAAGGTATAATGAGGCATTTCTGGCTCCCCCGTCCCATCATGGCCCAAAACTAGTTTTTCAGGTTAATGTTGAAATGCTCTTGGCTTAGAGGAGGGGTCCATTCAGATGGTTGTGGGGGGACTTAGAATTTTATTTTTGGTTTATACATATAACCTATGCACATCTTCCAGTATACTTTAAATCATCTCTGGATTATTTATAATACCTAATACAATGTAAATGCTATTTAAATAGTTGATGTATTGTTTAGGGAATAATGACAAGAAAAAAAAGCACATCAGCCATCTCCAACCCTTTAAATGTGAGGACTTTTTGCTTATCTGTGGTGGCAGATATCACAAAAATTGTACATGAACCTTTTTTGTTGTTGTTGTTTAGCTCATCAGTTGTGGTTAGCGTATTTTATGTGTGGCCCAAGGCAATTCTTCTCCCAGTGTGGCCCAGGGAAGCCAAAGGTTGGACATCTGTGGTGTACATGTTCAGTACAGATGCAATTCTTTTTTCTGAATACTTTTTCTTTCTTTCTTTTTTTTTTTTTTTTGAGACAGAGTCTCGCTCTGTCACCCAGGCTGGAATGCAGTGGCGCAATCTCAGCTCACTGCAACCTCCGCCTCCTGGGTTCAAGTGATTCTCCTGCCTCAGCCTCCCAAGCAGCTGGGATTACAGGTATATGCCACTACACCCAGCTAATTTTTGTATTTTAGTAGAAACAGGGTTTCGTCATGTTGGCTAGGCTGGTCTCGAACTCCTGACCTTGTAATATGCCTGCCTCAGCCTCCCAAAATGCTGGGATTACAGGCATGAGCCACTGCACCTGGCCTTTCTGAATATTTTTCTATGCAAGCTTGGTTAAGTTCACAGATGAGCAGCCCTTGGATATGGAGGGCTGAGTATTTCACCATGTCATAGAGTATCAGCTCCTGTCATGTGGGCATCCACGTTGTCACAGAGTATCAACACAGGGCAGGGGCCATGTGTTTACTTACTCTCACTCTCCTCAGCACTTACCCAAGAGAGGCCACTGATAATACTCATGGGTGCTGCTGCTGCCAAAAGTCAAACTTGCTTCTGACTTTTCTTCTAGGCTCATTTAAGTCTATTACTTAAGCTCACAACTGTTACAGCTGGAGGTCAAAGAAAAGGAGGGCCAGGCATGGTGGCTCACGCCTTTAGTCCTAATACTTTGGGAGGCCAAGGTGAGAGGATGGCTTAAGCCCAGGAGTTTGTGATCAGCCTGGGCAACATAGGGAAACCCCTATATTAATCACCACAACAAAACTTAGTGGGATGTGGTGCATGCCCGTAGCCCCAGCTACTTGGGAGGTTGAGGTGGGAGGATTGCTCAAGCCTGGGAGGTCAAGGTTACAGTGAACCGTGTTGGTGCCACTGCACTTTGGCCTGGGCAACAGAGTGAGATGTTGTCTCAAAACAAAAAACAGAAAACAAAAAAAGTTGGAATGAGCTGAGGAATGTTTTCTAGAACCAGTAAAGAAAGTTAGGGTGGGAGGCTGGGCATGGTGGCTTGCTGTGGGAAGTCAGGGACCCCAAACAGAGGGACCGGCTGGAACCACAGCAGAGGAACATAAATTGTGAAGATTTCATTTTAATATGGACATATATCAATTCCCAAATAATACTTTTATAATTTCTTACACCTGCCTTTACTTCAGTCTCTGAACATAAACTGTGAAGATTTCATTTTAATATGGACATTTATCAGTTCCTAAAATTAATACTTTTATAATTTCTTATGCCTGTCTTTACTTTAATCTCTTAATCCTGTTATCTTCATAAGCTGAGAATGTACGTCACCTCAGGACCGCTATTGTGTTAACTGTACAAATTGATTGTAAAACATGTGTGTTCGAACAATATGATATCAGTGCACCTTGAAAAAGAACAGAATAACAGCGATTTTCAGGGAACAAGGGAAGACAACCATAAGGTCTGACTGCCTGCGAGGTTGGGCAGAATAGAGCCATATTTTTCTTCTTGCAGAGAGCCTATAAATGGACTTTCAAGTAGGGAAGATATCACTAAATTCTTTTCCTAGCAAGGAATATTAATAATTAAGACCTTGGAAAAGGAATGCATTCCTGGGGGGAAGTCTATAAATGGACACTCTGGGAGTGTCTGTCTTAATGTGATTGAGATAAGGACTGAAATATGCCCTGGTCTCCTGCAGTACCCTCAGGCTTACTAGTATTGGGAAACCCCACCCTGGTAAATTTGAGGTCAGACCGGTTCTCTACGCTCGAACCCTGTTTTCTGTTGTTTAAGATGTTTATCAAGACAATATAGACAATATGTGCACAGCTGAACATAGACCCTTATCAGTAGCTCTGAATTTGCCCTTGTCTTGTTTCCTTGGAAGCCTGTGATCTTTGTTCTCCTTTTTGCCCTTTGAAGTATGTGATCTTGTGACCTACTCCCTGTTCTTGCACCCTCTCCCCTTTTGAAATCCTTGCTGGCTTTAAGGCTTAGGTGGACATCATGGTCCTACCGATATGTGATGTCACCCCTGGAGGCCCAGCTATAAAACTTCTCTCTTTATACTCTTTCTCTTTATTTCTCAGACCATCTAACACTTATGGAAAATAGAAAGAACCTATGTTGAAATATTGGGGGTGGGTTCCTCCAATAGTGGCTCATGCCTGTAATCCCAGCACTTTGGGAGGCCGAGGTGGGTGAATCACTTAAGGTCAGGAGTTTGAGACCAGCCTGACCAATACAGTGAAACTCTGTTTCTACTGAAAATACAAAAAAATTAGCTGGGTGTAGTGGTGTGCACTTGTAATCCCAGCTACTCGGGAGACTGAAGCAGGAAAATTGCTTGAACCTGGGAGGCAGAGGCTATAGTGAGCTGAGATTGTGCCACTGCACTCCAGCCTGGGCAACAGAGCAAGACTCGGTATTAAAAAAAAAAAAAAAAAGGAGGAAAGAAAGGTAGGGTGGGGGATACAGGGTCTGAGAAGAGGTTCCATCACACCTTGCTCTACATGACCAACAGGCAGGGAGGGCCAGGGACAGATGTTACTTTAAGTGGGTGGAATTTATGTTGGTAACCTAAACAGGCACAATGGCCCCATCCTTCTGGTATGAAATGCTTTGTGAGGTTCATAAATTATATTGATGGAAAATTAAGGAGAGCCCCGAGCAGGCACCAGCACCCTCTGGTGTTCATCTCAACACGGCTCTGCTGATCTAGACCAGCTGGGGCAGGGGTGCCAAGAGACGGCCCCCAGGAATGGTCCCAGGAAGCAGCAAGAGCTGCAAGAGTGAGATGCTTCCAGTTCACTGAATGGAAACTGTAGTGGAGGCCAGGTGTGGTGGCTCACGCCTGTAATTGCAGTATTTTGGAAGGCCAAGGCAGGAGGATTGCTTGAGCCCAGGAGACTGTGAACAGCTTGAGCAACAAGGTGAAACCCTGTCTCTACAAAAAATAGAACAATTAGCCAGTTGTGGTGGCATGTGCCTGTAGTCCCAGCTACTCAGGAGGCTGAGGTGGCAGGAATGCTGAAGCTGAGGAGGTTAAGGCTGCAGTGAGCCATGATTGTGCCATTGCACTCCAGCCTGGGCAACAGAGTGAGACTCTGTCCTAAAAAACAAAAGCAAAAAGAAAACTGTAGTGGAGCTGACTTCTGAAGCCTCTCAAGTCAGAAAGGGACTCAGGAGACAGTGGGAGAGAAGTGTCCTGGGTGTGTGTGTGTGTGTGTGTGTGTCTCCATTGCAAATGTTTTTTTTTTTTTTTTAGATGGTATCTCTCTCTGTCACCCAGGCTAGAGTGCAGTGGCACAATCATTGCTCACTGTAACCTCTGCCTCCTGTGTTCAAGCAATTCTCCTGCCTCAGCCTCCCAAGTCACTGGGATTACAGGCATGTGCCACTATACCTGGCTAATTTTTGTGTTTTTAATAGATACAGGGTTTCACCATGTTGGCTACACTGGTTTTGAACTCCTAATCTCTGTGAGCCACCATGCCTGGTCTAATGCAAATACTGTTTTTTTGTTGTTGTTTTTTTTTTTTTTTGAGATGGAGTCTTGCTCTGTCACCCAGGCTGGAGTGCAGTGGCCGGATCTCAGCTCACTGCAAGCTCCGCCTCCCGAGTTCACGCCATACTCCTGCCTCAGCCTCCCGAGTAGCTGGGACTACAGACGCCCGCCACCAAGCCCGGCTAGTTTTTTGTATTTTTTAGTAGAGACGGGGTTTCACCATGTTAGCCAGGATGGTCTCGATCTCCCGACCTCGTGATCCACCTGTCTCGGCCTCCCAAAGTGCTGGGATTACAGGCTTGAACCACCGCGCCCGGCCGCAAATACTGTTTGATGCTGAAGACATTCCCTGCTTCACCACTGGGAATCCTTTCTTGTCCTGTTGTCATGGCCCCAGTGATCTTTCGTGGCTCCTGTTATTTCTTGTACAATAAGGGATTCTGGGCTTTGTAAACCAAAAATAAAATTCTAAGCCCCTCAACCATCTGAATGGACTCCTCCTCTAGGCCAAGGGCATTCCAAAGTTAACCTGAAAAACTAGTTCAGGCTGTGATGGGAAAGGGGAGCTGGATATGCCTTATTATACCCTCATCCCTTTTAAAATTGCTGATAGAATAGACTCAAAGTCTGATAAGAAACATTTACAGGCCAGGCACAGTGGCTCATGCATGTAATCCCAGCACTTTGGGGGGCCAAGATGGGTGGATCACGAGGTCAGGAGTTCAAGATCAGCCCAGCCAACATGGTGAAACCTGCTCTCTACTACAAATACAAAAATTAGCCAAGCATGGTGGCACATGCCTGTAATCCCAGCTACTCAGGAAACTGAGGGAGGGGAATCACTTTAACCCGGGAGGTGGAGATTGCAGTGAGCCAAGATCGCACCACTGCACTCCAGCCTGGGTGACAGAGTGAGACTCTGTCTCAAAAAAAAAAAAAAAAAAAAAAAAAAAGGAAACATTTACAATCTATTCTATCTGAAGCCTGCTACCTGGAGGATGATATGCAACATCAGAACCTGGGTCTCTACAATCCCTTATCTTAACCAACAGGCCCCCAACACAGGTGATTCTACATCTTTAGACAATAACTTAACTCTTTCAACCAATCACCAATCAGAAAATCTTTGAATCCACCTATGACCTGGAAGGCTCCCCCCGCCACCATTTTTCCTGTTGTCCTGCCTTTCTAGACCAAACCAATGTACATCTTACATGTATACATTGATGCCTTATGTCTCCCTAAAGTGTATAAAACCAAGTTGTGGCCCAACCACCATGGCCACATGTTCTCAAGATCTCCTGAGGATTGTGTCATGGGCCGCTGGTCCCTCATATTTGGCTCAGAATAAATCTCTTCAGATATTTTTCAGAGTTTGACTCTTCGTCGAGAGTGCCTCTTCTCAATTTCCTTCCCCAGATATAAATTCAGCCTTTCTTTAGAAAGCTCTGTTTCCATTCCAGATAGAGTCATAGTATCCCAGTGTTGGAGCTCAGAAACCAATATGGCAGTTTGACATGCTGAATTGAAGAAGCCTCAAGGTCTTTCTGACTTCCTGGGCCCCCTATCTCTCAATCCTCTGTCTCTCCCAAAGCACAGGATGAAGTAGTTCTCTGAAGTTTCCTTATCTCCCTAAAGTCCACGTCTGCCAAAGAAGAAAGCAATCACCTCTGGTCCCTTCCGTGCATTCTCATTAATGGAACTTTGACCACAGGATGAAAGACTGAAGTTTGTCAATACACTTGAACAGAATTTTGTCACAAACCATTGTCTGCTCTACAAGGCCAACAGACTTTGTCCTAGGCCACTGTACTGTAAACCAAAAAGTATCTGAGGCAGGTCTCTATCAATTTAGAAGTTTATTTTGCCAAGATTAAGGACATGCCCTGGAGAAAATAACACAGAATCACAGAAATAGTCTGTGATCTGTGCCTCTCTCCAAAGAAGATTCTGAGGCTTCAGTATTTAAAGGGGAAAAGCAGGCTAGTGGAGATAGAGGGAGGGTGTGGTCATTTACATTACAAGAGAAAAGGAGCAGGTAGGGAACAGTCAGTTATAAATTTGTCTCGTGCTCAGTAAACTGTCACTTTATATAAGATAAGGTGAATATAGCACAGCTACTTGTGGGCCTGTTTAACTTTATATCAGTAGATGTCTTAGGAACGAAAGGAAAGGCAGCTTCTTGTATGATCTAATTTTCAGCTTAATTTTCTCCTTTTGGCATTTTGAGTTGGGGTCCTGAGTTTTTGTTTTCTTTTGATATTTCTCCCTCCTTTTCTTTTTAAAATCTTGGCCTGGTGCGGTGGCTCATGCCTGTAATCCTAGCACTTTTGGAGGCCAAGGCGGGAGGATTGCCTGAGCCCAGGAGTTCGAGACAAGCCTGGGCAACATGGTGAAACCCCGTCTCTACTAAAACGCATAAGAAATTAGCTAGATGTAGTGGTGTGCGCCTCTAGTTGCAGCTACTCGGGAGGCTGAGGCAGGAGAATTGCTTGAACCTGGGAGGCGGACATTGCAGTGAGCCGAGATTACGCCACTGCACTCCAGCCTGGGCGACAGAGTGAGATCTAACAAACAAACAAACAAACAAACAAACAAGCAAAACTTTCAGAGAAAGCTTTGCTTTTTTTTTTTTTTTTTTTTTTTTTGAGACAGAATCTCACTCTGTTGCCCAGACTGGAGTGCAGTGGCACGATCCCTCTGACTGCAACCTCCACCTTCCAGGTTCAAGCGATTCTCCTGCCTCAGACTCCCTAATAGCTGGGATTACAGGTGTGCACCACCACACTCAGCTAATTTTTATGTTTTTAGTAGAGTTGGGGTTTTGCCATTTTGGCCAGGTTGGTCTCGAACTCCTGACCTCAGGTGATCTGCCTGCCTCAGCCTCCCAGTGTGCTGGGATTACAGGTGTGAGCCACCGAACCAGGCCAAGAGAAAGCTTTTAAGAAGAAAATGAGTCTCTGGTTTTGGGTTTGTTTGATCTGTCATGGTTAGGATGGTTTATTCCTAGATAGACAGGTCCCATGCTGTTAGAAAAGCCCATTTTCAGTAGTTTGTGAAGTCTCATGTCCCACGAAGAAAAAATAGGGAAAGGAAGAAAGAAGGAAAACAGGAAAAAAAGGAGGAAATAGCAAACAAAGAAAAAAGAGAGAGCAATCCTGGAAAACTGATACAGGTTGTATTACTCGGAAGTCCATACATCAGTAGGCAGGTATAAAAGTGGTATATTATGGGCTGGGCGCAGTGGCTCATGCCTGTAATCCCACCACTTTGGGAGACCAAGGATTTCTTATCATTCGAGGCCAGGAGTTCAAGACCAGCCTGGCAAATATGGCAAAACCCCATCTCTACTAAAAATATAAAAATTAGCTGGGTGTCGTAGTGCACACCTGTAGTCCTAGCTCCTCAGGAGGTTGAGGAGTGAGGATCACTTTAGCCTGGGAGATGGAGAATGCAGTGAATGGAGGTCACACCATTGCATTCCGTCCTGGACAACAAAGGGAAACTCCATCTCAAAAAATAAAATAAAATAAAATAAAAACGGTTTATGTATATAGACAGGTTTCTCTTATTTTCCTTTGAAATTTAAGTTGTCGGCCAGGCGCCGTGGCTCAACCCTGTAATCCCAGCACTTTGGGAGGCCGAGGCGGGTGGATCACAAGGTCAGGAGATCGAGACCATCCTGGCTAACACAGTGAAACCCCGAATCTACTAAAAAATACAAAAAACTAGCCGGGCGAGGTGGTGGGCGCCTGTAGTCCCAGCTACTCGGGAGGCTGAGGCAGGAGAATGGCGTGAACCCGGGAGGCGGAGCTTGCAGTGAGCTGAGATCCGGCCACTGCACTCCAGCTTGGGCGATGGAGGGGGACTCTGTCTCAAAAAAAAAAAAAAAAAAAATGAAATTTAAGTTGTCTAGCTTCAGTTCACAGTGCTTTAAGAAAAGCATAGCTTAATTTTTAGGGATTTCAAATCAGGATAAATGGAGGGGAAAGAAAAAGAAAGAAGAAAAAAGTTGCAAACATTATTTTGGAGACTTGTAGCCAGGAAACATTTCAGGATTCAGTTCAAATTGTGGGACATAATAAAATGGAAAAGCATTGGACAGGGCTAGAATCTAATAACTAGTGTACTATAGTTTATTGTGAAACGTAGTTTTCTCTCTCTGACTCCTCAATTTTATTAAAGACGAAATCAGGCCAGGCGCGGTGGCTCAAGCCTGTAATCCCAGCACTTTGGGAGGCCGAGACGGGCGGATCACGAGGTCAGGAGATCGAGACCATCCTGGCTAACACGGTAAAACCCCGTCTCTACTAAAAATACAAAAAATTAGCCGGGCGAGGTGGCCGGCGCCTGTGGTCCCAGCTACTCGGGAGGCTGAGGCAGGAGAATGGCGTGAACCCGGGAGGCGGAGGTTGCAGTGAGCTGAGATCCAGCCACTGCACTCCAGCCTGGGCAACAGAGCAAGACTCTGTCTCAAAAAAAAAAAAAACAAAACAAAACAAACCAAAAAAAACCGAAATCATAGTAGGATCAATTTATTTGTAAAATAAGTTTTAGTCTTATTATAGTTGGCTTGATTATTTACATAAATGCAACAAGAATAATTATTTGCCATATAAGTGCTGTCTCTATTTATTTTTATTTTTATTTTTTTTTATTTTTATTTTTTTTTTTGAGGCAGGGTCTTGCTCTGTCGCCCGGACTGGAGTGCAGTGGCCAGATCTCAGCTCACTGCAAGCTCCGCCTCCTGGGTTTAGGCCATTCTCCTGACTCAGCCTCCCGAGTAGCTGAGACTACAGGCGCCCGCCACCTCGCCCGGCTAGTTTTTGTATTTTTAGTAGAGACGGGGTTTCACCGTGTTAGCCAGGATGGTCTCGATCTCCTGACCTCGTGATCCGCCCGTCTCGGCCTCCCAAAGTGCTGGGATTACAGGCTTGAGCCACCGCACCCGGCCTATTTTTATTTTTTACACAGACTCATTCTGTCGCCCAGGTTGGAGTGCTGTGGCACAATCCAGCAAACTGCAACCTCCACCTCCCAGGTTCAAGCGATCAAGCGATTCTCCTGCCTCAGCCCCTCAAGTAGCTCGGATTACAGCCGTGCACCACCATGCCCAGCTAATTTTTGTATTTTCAGTAGACTCAGGGTTTCACCATTTGGCCAGGGTGGTCTCCAACTCCTGACCTCAGGTGATCCACCTGCCTTGGCCTCCCAAAGTGCTGGGATTATAGGTGTGAACTATTGCATCTGGCCAATTTAATATAACTTTAGATTCTAAATTATATTAGTTTATTTACGAGAATTTATTCCATTGAATTTACCTAGTTAATCTTTTTTTTTTTTTTTTTTTTTAGAGGGAGTTTTGCTCTTGTCGCCCAAACTGGAGTGCAGTGGCGTGATCTTGGCTCACTGCTACCTCTACTTCCTGGGTTCAAATGATTCTCCTGCCTCAGGCTCCCAAGTAGCTGGGATTACAGGCACCCACTACCACGTCCTGCTAATTTTTTTGTGTTTTCGGTAGAGACCTGGTTCCACCGTGTTGGCCAGGGTGGTCTCGAACTCTTGACCTCAGGTAATCCGCCCACCTCAGCCTCCCAAAGTGCTGGGATTACAGGCATGACCCACCACTCCCAGCCTAATTAATTTTTTAAAGATGGTTTCCTAGATAGCTTGTGAAAACTGTGATAGTCATCGTTTATTTTCCTGTTAAACATTTTTATATCTTATGAATTTCAGATGTTTACCAAAGTAAGAACCTTAAGGTTAAACAAATGTTTATTTTGTTTTATTTTATTTTGCTAATAACTCAGGATTTAGCTTTTTCCATTGAGCCAACCTTATTTATTTAAAAATTACACAAACAGTGATAATTCTCTTTTGGGCTACATTTATAGCTTTATAACCCTCATGCCACATTTTGACAACTTATAATATCTAGCAGAGATAAATATAAAACCACTTGACTAATAAATCTAAACAATAGTGTATGTTGACAATTCTGAAGACATTTCTAATTTTATTTTACAAATACTTTTAAAACCAGGTTATTTATTAAAGATTTGTCACATGAACTTAAAAAGTCATTTAGGCTTAAAGTTTCTATTTTTCTATAAAGTGTTTACTTTAAGTAAATTTTACTTAAATTTTACACGCCTGTAATCTCAGCACTTTGGGAGGCGGAGGTGGGTGTATCACCAGAGGTCAGGAGTTTGAGATCAGCCTGGCCAACATGGTGAAACCCTGTCTCTACTAAAAATACAAAATTACCAGGATGTGATGGTGCATGCCTGTAATCCCAGCTATTTGGGAGGCTGAGACAGGAGAAATACTGGAACCTGGGAGGTGGAGGTTGCAGTGAGCCAAGATTGCACCATTGCACTCCAGCCTGGACAACAGGAGCGAAACTCTGTCTCAAAAGGAAAAAAACAAAACAAAACAAAACAAAAAAAACCAGCTACATACCTCCCTCACAATTTGCTTGTGGGCTCCAAGACATTTACCTGAAAACAGTTCTGTTGACTTTCACCCTGGCGTTGTAAACTGATAGCTTATCTTCCCAGGTGCAGAACAGAAAATCATCCCTCTGCTCACTTGAGACAAATGCATATCTGCTTGCTTCCTCTGCTCTATTGTTTATATAAAAACGCAGATTCACTGAGTCAGACTAAATTGTGTTTTCAGTGAAAGACTTGTCAAGGACTCAAAAGAATGCAACCAGGATGGGCATGGTGGCTTACACCTGTAATCCCAGCATTTTGGGAGGCCCAGGTAGGTGGATTGTTTGAGCCCAGGAGTTGGAGACCAGACTGAGCAACATGGCAAAACTACGTTGCTACAAAAAATACAAAAATTAACTGGGTGTGGTGGTGCACACCTGTAGCCCCAGTTACTTGGGAGGCTGAGGTCTGAGGATCACTTGAGCCTAAGAGGTCAGGGCTGCAGTGAGCTGTGATGATGGTGCTACTGCACTCCACTCCAGTCTGGGAGACAAGAGTGAGACCCTGTCTCAAAAAACAAACAGGCTGGGTGTGGTGACTCATGCCTATACTCCCAGCACTTTGGGAGGCTGAGGTGGGCTGACCATTTGAGGTCAGGAGTTCAAGACCAGCCTGACCAACATGGTGAACCCCCCCATCTCTACTAAAAATACAAAAATTAGCTGTGCATGGTGGTGGGCACCTATAATCCCAGCTACTCAGGAGGCTGACGCAGGAGAATTGCTTGAACCTGGGAGGCAAGGTTGCAGTGAACCTAGATTGAGGTACTGTACTCCAGCCTGGGCGACAGAGTGAGACTCTGTCTC
Source organism: Piliocolobus tephrosceles (assembly GCF_002776525.5). Lineage (NCBI taxonomy): Eukaryota > Metazoa > Chordata > Mammalia > Primates > Cercopithecidae > Piliocolobus > Piliocolobus tephrosceles. The sequence continues at coordinate 36,374,905 of NC_045440.1, read as the reverse complement.
AAAACAAACAAACAAACAAAACAAAAAATACAACCTTTTGTCTTTTATCTACCTAGGACTTAGAAGCTCCTCCTCTCAACTTCCAGTTGTCCTGCCTTTGGGGACCAAACCAATGTATGTCTTACCCATGTTGATTGATGTCTCATGTCTCCCTAAAATATGTAAAACCCAGTTGTACCTCGACTACCTTGGGCACATGTTGACAGGACCCCCGAGGCTGTTTCACAGGCACATCCTTAATCTTGGCAAAATAAACTTTCTAAATTGATTGAGACCTGTTTCAGGTATTTTGGGTTCACATTGATAACCTGTTTCATTACTTTAGGCAATTGTCAGCTTGGTAGCCCTAAATTTGCATAGTAAAGGAACAACTCACGTTAAAATCAGATAGTGAAATTTACTTCTCAGAGTACAGAGAGGGAGAAAGAGAATCTGGGTGTGTTAGAGGGAGATTGAAAATGAATACCAAGGCAGAAATATAATTATTAAAATCTACCACAAGATATTATAATTTAGATACTTTTTTTTTTTTTTGAGACAGAGTTTTACCTTGTCGCCCAGGCTGGAGTGCAATGGCATGACCTTGGCTCACTGCAACCTCTGCCTCCTGGGTTCAAGTGATTTTCCTGCCTCACCCTCCTGAGTAGCTAGGATTATAGGCATGCGCCACCACGCCTGACTAATTTTTTGTATCTTTAGTAGAGATGGGGTTTCACCATGTTGGCCAGGCTGGTCTTGAACTCCTGACCTCGTGATCCACCTGCCTTGGCCTCTCAAAGTGCTGGTGCTGAGATTACAGGTGTGAGCCACTGCATCTGGCCTTTTTTTTTTTTTTTGAGAGGAGTCTCGCTCTGTCACCTAGGCTGGAGTGAAGTGATGTGATCTTGGCTCACTGCAACCTCCACCTCCCTGGTTCAAGTGATTCTCCTGCCTCAACCTCCCTAGTAGCTGGGATTACAGGTGTGTGCCAACACGCCCAGTTAATTTTTGTATTTTTAGTAGAGACAGGGTTTCACGATGTTGGCCAGGCTGGTCTTGAATTCCTGAACTCAGGTGATCCATCTGCCTCGGCCTCCCAAATTGTTGAGATTATAGGCATTGAGGCGGGAAATTAAAGAAAGAAAGAAAATAAAATTAAAAGGAGAAAGAAATAAGCTTTCCTGTATTAGGCTGACTTGTCCCAGAGGCAGCAGTGGGCACAGCGCAGACGCAGGAAAAGTCTTGATAATACTATCTAAGAAGCCAGGACACAAAGGAATGTGCTCTGGAGACTCTCCCAGCACTCCCTCAACATAGGGAGAAGAGAAACAAATTTTCCTTTGTTTTATGGTATGAGTTTACAGATTCTTGTTCTCTGTAACTAGTAACTTCAAGTATACTGTTTTATCTAAGAAGTACAGCGAAGGTCATGAGAAGCCTGAGCAGGCCTGAACTACAGCTGTCGGGGCACCATAGTAAAGGTTATGAGGTAAACCAGTGCAAGGCTCTTCAAAGTAAAACCTAGATAACAGACAACTAGGTTGCTTGGCAACGGTCATGTGTAGTCCTGAGTTATGAACCTGTCACAATTTGATTAATTGTTCTGCCTCTGTATCCTTGCTTTCACGCCACTGTAACTGTAAGCCTGCTTCAAGCTAGCCCATCCCTTTTTTTGAAGTGTGTATAAAAGTCAAATGCTGTCTTTGTTCTGGGCCCCATCTTTGGATATTATGTCCGCTGGGTCATCTGAGTGCACTCAATAAAGATTTCCTCCTGTATACACCCCAAGATCTCTCTCTGGTCCTCCTGATCCCGCAACAGCATGAGCCACTGTGCCCCACCTAGATAGATAATTTTAAATTTAGTCTCTATTAACTGTACCTCTGGGCTCTGGGCAGAGCCCACACTGAATCCTGGGTCTCCAGAAAGAGAGATATGCATGAGAGTAGGTCATGTAATGCTTTCACAGTGCACTTTGTTACAAAGCTATTACATTGTGTTTTAAGTGTTTAAACCACACCCGTTCTTATCTTCAACATGTAAGAGTAGCCCCTGTAGCAATAACTATTTTGGTAAAATAAATATATAAATAAAAATAAATTAGGTAATGCGATACAAAAGCCAGCAGATTAAGATCTGAGGGGAACTTGTCTGTTTACCCTTTGGGGTTTCATAAGGAAAAACAGACTTCTCCCAAAAAGGAGTCTGGCATCTTCTCTGTTTTCTTTCATCCTTTTTTTTTTTTTTTTTTTTGAGATGGAGTCTCCCTCTGTGGCCCAGGCTGGAGTGCAGCGGCCTGATCTCTGCTCACTGCAAGCTCTGCCTCTCAGGTTCACGTCATTCTCTCGCCTCAGCCTCCCCAGTAGCTGGGACTACAGGCACCCATCACCACTCTTGGCTAATTTTTTTTTTTTGTTCTATTTTTAGTAGAGACAGGGCTTCACTGTGTTAGCCAGGATGGTCTCCATCTCCTGACCTCATAATCCGCCTGCCTTGGCCTCCTAAAGTGCTGGGATTACAGGCGTGAGCCACCACTCCCAGCCTTCTCTGTTTTCAAGGAATCCCAGGCTGTTAGAAATTATTTAAGGTCCCTCAGGCAGCAGAGGATGGCATGAGGAAGGAGAGAGAGAGAAGTATATGGAGACAACAGAATTCAGCCCACTGAGAAGAAAAAAAAAGCCTTTTTTTCTCAAAAAACAAGATCCTAGGGGAGAAAAAATGCATGAAGACCTTTTAAATATATATCTAGGCCAGGCTCGGTGGCTCATGCCTGTAATCCCAGCCCTTTAGGAGGCTGAGGCAGGAGGATTGCTTGAGCCCAGGAGTTTGAGGCCAGCCTGGGCAACACGGGAAAACCTAGTCTCCACTAAAAATACAAAAATTAGCCAGTTGTGGTGGCGCACGCCTGTAATCCCAGCTATTTGGGCAGCTGAGGCACAAGAATCGCTTGAAAAGGGGAGGTTGAAGCTGCAGTGAGCCGAGGTTGTACCACTACACTCCAGCCTAGGCAACAGAGTGAGACCCTGTCTCAAAAAAATTAAAACTAAAGCTGGGCACAGTGGTTCGCTCCTGTAATCCCAGAACTTTGGGAGGCCGAGGTGGGTGAATCACCTGAGGTCAGGAGTTCAAGACCAGCCTGGCCAACATGGTATAAACCCTGTCCCTACTAAAAATACGAAAGTCATCCAGGTGTGGTGGTGCATGTCTATAATCCCAGCTACTCAGGAGGCTGAGGAGGGAGAATCGCTTGAACCTGGGAGGTGGAGGTTGCAGTGAGCACAGATCTGGCTACTGCACTCCAGCCTGGGTGACAGAGTGAGACTTCCTCTAAATTAAAAAAAAAAAAAATATATATATATATAATATATATATAAAATATAGATCATATATAAGTATATATAAAATGAGAAAAAATATTGGCAGGGAAAGAGGGAGAGTGTGGTCATCCACATCACAAGAAAAAAGGAGCAGGGAGGGAATAGTCAGTTATGGAGTTGTCTCCTGCTCAGTAAACTGGCACTTTACATAAGATAAGGTGAACATAGAGTAGCTACCTGTGGAGATATCTACATTTTTTTGCCCAATAAGTGAACATCAACCACGAACCTCATTCCTCTGCCTCCTGAGTAGCTGAGATTATGTGCCACCATGCCCGGCTAATTTTTTGCACTTTTAGTAGAGACTCTTCAGAAGAAGGAACTCAGGAGATGCAGAGGGGGAGAGAATCAAGAAGAATACCTAATGGATGCTGGGCTTAATACCTAGGTGATGGGATGATCTGTATATCAAATCACCACGGCACACGCTTACTTATGTAACAAACCTTCACATCCTGCACATGTACCCCTGAACTTAAAATCAAAGTTGAAAAAAAAAAAGGCATATAAAGTCATAAAAAAAAGGAAGGAATTCGACTGAGGGGCGTAAGGCAGAAAAAGAGAGCAAGGCAAGTTTCAGAGCAGGAGTGGAAGTTTATTTAATGCAGCTTTAGAACAGGAAAGAAAGTATGCTTGGGAGAGACTCATGTGGGTGACTTGAAGAACAAGCATGGTGTTTAATCCTGATCCTAGGACTTTATAGGCTGGCCCCTTTCCCACGATTCTTCCCTTGGGGTGGGCTGCCTGCCTGCGCAGTGCCTGCCTTACCCTTGGAAGTGAGCATGCGCAGTGTGTTTAGGAAGTTATACACATGTCCATCTGAGGCTTTCTTCCCTTTTCTGGTGGAGTGCCCCAGAAGGTCATACTCCACCATTTTTTTTCTCTTAATGTGCATGTCCAGGAAGTTGCTTTTCCCTGGCATCTGCATTCGATTAACACTTCAGCGCCACAGGTGTGGGCCATCAGGAAATGGCTTCTCCCTGTTGCTGGCCGCCAATTTATCACTCTAGAGAGGCAATATGATAATTGCCAAACCATCACCCGACATTCCTAGTGGGTAGGGGGAGAGAAAACCCTCTCCTGCCCCACTCATGCCTGTCTAACCACCTGTAACAGCTCCATGGGTTCAAGACTTTACATAAAAATCCTAGTGACTCAGAGCAGATTCTACAATCTTTACCACATCCTGGGATTAATATTCTTTTTTTTTTTTGAGATGGAGTTTCACCTTTGTTGCCCAGGCTGGAGTGCAATAACACAATCTCAGCTTACTGCAACCTCTGCCTTCCAGGTACAAGTGATTCTCCTTCTCAGCCTCCCAAATAGCTGGGACTACAGGCAACCACCACCACACCTGGCTAATTTTTTATATTTTTAGTAGAGACAGGGTTTCACCATGTTGACCAGGCTGGTCTCGAACTCCTGACTTCAGGTGATCCACCCGCCTTGGCCTCCCAAAGTGCTGGGATTACAGGCGCGAGTCACCATGCCTGGCCTTTAATAGTCTTTGAATCATCTCCTTCCTATTGCAATAGGTTGGACGACTACCAACTACTCTAGGAATTTTTCCATCTCCTCCAGTAGAAGACCCATTCCATATGAGCAGGGACTTCGTCCTCTCTATCTCCAAAGGGTAGAACAGCTCTTGGCACATAGTACCTGAGAAATAAATGAAACTTTTTGGTTGGGCGTCGTGGCTCACACCTGTAATCCCAGCACTTTGGGAGGCTGAGGTGGGCAGATTGCTTGAGCCGCAGAGTTCAAGACCAGCCTGGGCAATAGAATAAGATCCTGTCTCTACAAAAACTGCAAAAATTATGTGGGCATGGTGGTACATGCCTGTAGTCCCAGCTAGGGAGGTTAAGCCAGGAGGATCACCTGAGTCCAAGAAGGTCGAGGTTGTCATTGTGCCACTACACTCCAGACTGGATGACAGAGTGAGACCCTGTCTCAAAAAAAAAAAAAAGAAGAAGAAGAAGAAAAAGAAAGAAAGAGAGAAAAGAAACTTTTTAAATTTGAGGAATGCCCCTTTAAATGATCAGGCCTGGCCGGGCGCGGTGGCTCAAGCCTGTAATCCCAGCACTTTGGGAGGCCGAGACAGGCAGATCACGAGGTCAGGAGATAGA
>NC_045440.1:36355778-36369023 GCF_002776525.5 Piliocolobus tephrosceles | reverse complement strand
AAAAAAAAAAAAAAAAAAAAAAATGATCAGGCCCAGAGAGGCATTGAAATCCAACAGCAGCCACATCCCCCTCCACCCTATGAGCTGAGTAACTACCTCTTTGAGCCTCTCGCTGTGTGAGCTCTAGACCAGCTGACACCAAGCAACCATAAAATTAACCTAAGAGTGCCATATACTGGACACCGTAACTCAGACCCTACAGCTCCGCAATGTATAGCCAATCACTAACCAATGTTATTTCTGTGCACAAATAAGAATTCCTGTTAAACAACTCTGTATCAGCCTCACTCCTTCCCTTTTGCCTTTAAAAATCGACTTGTGGCTGGGCACAGTGGCTCACACCTGCAATGCCAACACTTTGGGAGACTGAGGCAGGAGGATTGCTTGAGCTCAGGAGTTCAACCAAGTCTGTGCAACATGGCGAGATCCCATCTCTTAAAAAAAAAAAAAATTAGCCAGGCACATGCCATGGCGGCACATCCCTGTAATCCCAGCTACTTGGGAGGCTGAAGCCCAAGAGGATCACCTAAGTCCAGGAGACCACAGTGAGCTATCTTCCACCATTGCAGTCCGGCCTGAGTGACAGAGTGAGACCCTGTGTCTAATAAAACAAAACAAAAACAACAACTTGTAACAAAAGCCAAACAGAGCACTTTCCCAAAGCAGCTTGGAAGTGTTTCCTGGGCAGCTGTTCTCACTTTGGCTCAAGAAAGCTCTTTTTTTTTTTTTTTTTTTTGAGACAGTGTCTCGCTCTGTCACCCAGAAACAGAGCTACGTGCAGTGGCTCGATCTCAGCTCACTGCAACCTCCACCTCCCGGGTTCAAGTGATTCTTCTGCCTCAGCCTCCTGAGTAGCTGGGATTACAGGTGCTCACCACCATGCCTGGCTAATTTTTGTATTTTTAGTAGAGACGGGGTTTCCCCATTTTGGCCAGGTTGGTCTCAAACTCCTGACCTCAAATGATCCACCCACCTCGGCCTCCCAAAATGCTGGGAATACAGGTGTGAGTCACCATGCCTGGCCAAGAAAACTCTATAAAATTGCGTGTTGTGCCTTGTCTTCTTCCTTTAGATCAGCATACCTGCTCAATCAATACCTGTTGTAGAAATTAACTGTAACATTGGAATGCATGCAAATATTAAATAACTTTACTGTGCTCTTGTGTGCAATGCATTTGCACATAAACAATTTTCTTTGCTTCGTGGTCATCAGCACAGTGGGATAACAAGATGATATGCAATATCAGCACAGGATGAGACCTCAAGTCTATGGAGTTGTAGAAGCAAGAGAAGCCAGATATGCCCTTGGGTCTGCCCAGCCACACGTTAATATATGGATCCAGGCTGGGCATGGTGGCTCACACCTGTAATCCCAGCACTTTGGGAGGCTGAAGTGGGCAGATCACCTGAGGTTAGGAGTTTGGGGCCAGCCTGGCCAACATGGTGAACCCTGTCTCTACTAAAAATACAAATATTAATCAGGCACAGTGGTGCATGCCTGTAATCCCAGCTGCTTGGGAGGCTGAGGCACAAAAATTGCTTGAACTCAGGAGGTAGAGGTTGCAGTGAGCCGAATCCTGCCACTGCACTCCAGCCTGAGTGACAGAGTGAGACTTGGTCTCAAATATACGTGTGTGTGTGTGTATGTGTGTGTGTGTGTGTGTATCCAACGTGTATCTGACTTTTTTTTTTAATACAGGGTATTGCTTTGTCACCCAGGCTGGAGTGCAGTAGCACAATCACAGCTCACTGCAAACTTGACTTCTCAGGCTCAAGCGATCCTCCCACCTCAACCTCCTGAGTATCTGGGACTATGGGCACGCACCACCATGCTTGGCTAATTTTTTCTATTTTTTGAAGAGATAAGGTCTCACTATATTGCCCAGCCTGGTCCCGAACTCCTGGGCTCAAGCAATCCTCCTGCCTCAGCTTCCCAAGTAGCTGAGACCACAGTCATATGCCACCACATGCGGCTAAATTTTTTATTTTTGGTAGAGATGGGGTCTGTGTTTAGCTCATTCTCACATTGCTATAAAGAACTACCAGAGACTGGGTAATGTGTAAAGAAAAGAGGGTGTAGGCCGGGCGTGGTGGCTCATGCCTGTTAACCCAGCACTTTGGGAGGCCAAGGCAGGTGAATCACGAGGTCAGGAGGTTGAGAGCAGCATGGCCAAAATGGTGAAACCCCGTCTCTACTAAAAATACAAAAAAAAAAAAATTAGCTGGGGGTGATGGCGCGTGCCTGTAATCCCAGCTACTTGGGAGGCTGAGGCAGGAGAATTGCTTGAACCCGGGAGGCAGAGGTTGCAGTGAGCTGAGATTGCGCCACTGCACTCCAGCCTGGGCAACAAGAATGCAAGACTCCGTCTAAAAAAAAAAAAAAAAGAAAAGAAAAGAAAAAAGAGAAAAAGAAAAGAAAAAGTAAAGAGAGTTCAACTGGCTCATGGTTCTGCAGGCTGTATAGCAAGGATGGCTGAGGAGGCCTCAGGAAACTTACAATCGTGATGGAAGGCAAAGGGGAAACAGGCATGTCCTAAATGGCTGGTGCATGAGGAAGAGAGAGCAGGGTCGGGGAGGCGCAACACACTTTTAAACAACTAGATCTCATGAGAACTCTATCAGGATATAGCACTTGGGGGGATGGTGCTAAACCATTAGAAAGCACTGTCATGATCCAATCACCTCCCACAAGGCTCCACCTCCAACAGTGGGAATTACAATTCAATATGAGATTTGGGTGGGGACACAGAGCCAAACCATATCAGGGTCTCCCTATATTGCCCAGGCTGACCTTGAGCTCCTGGGCTCAAGTGAGGCTCAAGTTTGAGGTCAGCCTTGGCCTCCCAAAGTACTGGGGTTATGGGCATGAGCCCCTGCACCTGGCCTTGTTTGTAAAATAAACCACAAAAAGCCTGAGTCCTGTCAGAGGCCTATGAACCGCAGCAACTCCATCTTGAATAGGGGCTGGGTAAAATGAGACTGAGACTTACTGGGCTGTGTTCCCAGATGGTTAAGGTATTCTAAGTCACAGGATGAAATAGAAGGTTGGCACAAAATACAAGTCATGAAGACCTTGCAGATAAAACAGCTTGTAGTAAAGAAGCCGGCCAAAACCCACCAAAACCAAGATGGAGACAAGAGTGACCTCTGGTCGTCCTCACTGCTACACTCCCACCAGTGCCATGATAGTTTACAAATGCCATGGCAATGTCAGGAAGCTACTGTATATGGTCTAAAAAGGGGAGGCATGAATAATCCACCCCTTGTTTTACATATCATCAAGAAATAACCATAAAATGGGCAACCAGCAGCCCTCGGAGCCACTCCGTCTATGGAGCAGCCATTCTTTTTTTTTTTGAGACAGTCTTGCTCTGTTGCCCAGCCAGGAGTGCAGTGGTGCAATCTCGGTTCACTGCAGCCTCTACTTCCCAGGTTCAAGCTATTCTCCTGCCTCAGCCTTTCAAGTAGCTGGGATTACAGGTGCCCACCACCACACCAGGCTGATTTTTGTATTTTTAGTAGAGACGGACTTTCATCCTGTTGGTCAGGTCGGTCTTGAATTCCTGACGTCAAATGATCTGCCCACCTTGGCCTCCCAAATTGCTGGGATTACAGGTGTGACTCACCATGCCTGGGCTGTGTCAGGTCTCTGAGCACAAGCTAAGTCATCATATCCCCTGTGACCTGCACATATACATCCAGGTGGCCTGAAGCAGTTGAAGAACCACAAAAGAAGTGAAAATAGTCAGTTCCTGCCTTAACTGATGACATTGCACCATTGTGATTTGTTCCTGCTCCACCCTAACTGATCAATTGACATTGTAACATTCATTCTCCTGGACAATGAGTCTCAAGACCTCCCCACCCTGCACCTTGTGATCCCTGCTCCTTTAACTATATTTTTTATAGAGATAAACCACCTTTAACTATAATTTTCCACCTTTAACTGTAATTTTCCACTACCTACCCAAATCCTATAAAACTGCCCCACCCCTATCTCCCTTTGCTGACTCCTTTCTCTGACTCAGCCCACTTGCACCCAAGTGAATAAACAGATTTGTTGCTCACACAAAGCTTGTGGGTGGTCTCTCTTCACATGGACTCACGTGACATTTGTGCTGAAGACCCAGGACAGGGGAACTCCTTTGGGAGACCAGTCCGCTGTCCTCACCCTCACTCCATGAGAAGATCCACCTATAACCTCAGGTCCTCAGACCAGCCCAAGGAATATGTCACCAATTTTAAATTGGATAAGTGGCCTCTTTTTATTCTCTTCAACCTCTCTTGCTATCCCTCTACCCTTCAATCTCTCCCTTCCTTAATTTCAGTTCCTTTCCCTTTTTGGTAGAGACAGAGGGGATGTTATTTCCGTGAACTCAAAACTGTGGCGCTAGTCACAGACTTGGGAAGACAGTCTTGCCTTGGTGTGTAGTCACTGTGGGTACGCCTGCCTAATTATTCACCCATATTGCAGAGGTGTCTGATCACCGCAGGAATGCCTGCCTTGATCCTTCACCTTGGTGGAAAGTACCATCTCCCCTGGGTGGCAAGTATCAACCCCCCTCTCTCCGTGTCTCTACCCTCTCTCTTTTCTCTAAAGTTACCTTTTTGCTATGGGCAACCTTCCACCCTCCATTCCTCCTTCTTCTCCCTTAGTCTGTGTTCTAAAAAACTTAAAACCTCTTCAACTCTTGCTGGACCTAAAACCTAAGCATCCGCAGGGCGCGGTGGCTCAAGCCTGTAATCCCAGCACTTTGGGAGGCCGAGAGGGGCAGATCTACGAGGTCAGGAGATCGAGACCATCCTGGCTAACACAGTGAAACCCCATCTCTACTAAAAAATACAAAAAAAAAACTAGCCGGGCGAGGTGGCGGGCGCCTGTAGTCCCAGCCACTCGGGAGGCTGAGGTAGGAGAATGGCGTAAACCCGGGAGGCGGAGCTTGCAGTGAGCTGAGATCCGGCCACAGCACTCCAGCCTGGGTGACAGAGCGAGACTCCGTCTCAAAAACAAAACAAAACAAAACAAAAAAACCTAAGCATCTTATTTTCTTCTGCAACACCGCTTGGCCCCAACACAAACTTGACAATGGTTCTAAATGGCCAGAAAACAGCACTTTCGATTTCTCTGTCCTACGAGATCTAGATAATTTTTGTCAAAAAATGGGCAAATGGTCTGTGGTACCTTATGCCCAGGCATTCTTTTACACATTGGTCCCTCCCTAGTCTCTGCTCCTAATGCGACTCATCTCAAATCTTTCTTCTTTCTCTCCTGTCTGTTCCTTCAGTCTCCACCCCAAGCTCTGAGTCCTTTGAATCATCCTTTTCTACAAACCCATCTGACCTCTCCCCTCCTCCCCAGGCTGATCCTCACCAGGCTGAGCCAGGTCCCAATTCTTTCTCAGCCTTCACTCCCCCACCCTATATTCCTTCTATAACCTCCCTTCCTCACACCCTGTCTGGATTACAGTTTGGTTCCGTGACTAGCCCTCCCCCACCTGCCCAACAATTTCCTCTTAGAGAGGCGGCTGGAGCTGAAGGCATAGTCAAGGTTAATGTTCCCTTTTCTTCAGCTGACCTCTCCCAAATCAGTTAGCATTTAGGCTCCTTTTCATCAAATATAAAAACCCAGCCCAGTCCATGGCCCTTTTGGCAACAATCCTTAGGCACTTTACTGCCCTAGACCCAGAGGGGTAAGAAGGCCATCTTATTCTCTATATACATTTTATTATCCAGTCTGCTCCTAACATGAGGAAAAGCTCCAAAAATTAGATTCTGGCTCTCAAACTCCACAACAAGACTTAATTAACCTTGCCTTCAAGGTGTACAATATTAGAAAAGAGGTAGCCAAGCGGCAATGTATTCTGAGTTGCAATTACTAGCCTCTGCTGTGAGAGAAACCCTGGCCACATCTCCAGCACACAAGAACTTCAAAACACGGAAACCTCAGCAGTCAAGAATTCCTTGAGGACCTCCTCCCCCAGAATCTTGTTTCAAGTGCTGGAAATCTGGCCACTGGGCCAAGAAATGCCTGCAGCCTGGGATTCATCCTGAGCCGTGTCCCATCTGTGCGAGGCCCCACTGGAAATCGGACTGTCCAACTCACTTGGCAGCCACTCCCAGAGCCCCTGGAACTCTGGCCCAAGGTTTTCTGACTGACTCTTTTCTAGATCTTCTCGGCTTAGTGGCTGAAGACTGATGCTGCTCGATCACCTCAGAAGCCTCCTGGACCATCACAGACGCTTTGGTAACTCTTATAGTGGAGGGTAGGTCCATCCCCTTCTTAATCAATACGGAGGCTACCCACTCCACATTACCTTCATTTCAAGGGCCTATTTCCCTTGCCTCCATAACTGTTGAGGGTATTGACGGCCAGGCTTCTAGACCTGTTAAAACTCCCCAACTTTGGTGCCAACTTGGACAACATTCCTTTATGCACTCCCTTTTTAGTTATCCTCACCTGCCCAGTTCCCCTGTTAGGTCAAGATGTTTTAACAAAATTATCCACTACCCTGACTATTCCTGGACTACAGCCACATAGCATTGCCACCATTCTCCCCAACCCAAAGCCTCCTTCACGTCTTCCTCTTGTATCCCTCCACTGTGACTCACAAGTGTGGGACACCTCTACTACTTCCCTGGCAACAATCACACACCCATTACTATCCCATTAAAACCTAATCACCCTTACCCCGTCAATGCCAGTATCCCATCCCACAACAGGATTTAAGGGGACTAAATCCTGTTATCACTCGCCTACTACAGCATGGGCTTCTAAAGCCTATAAACTCTCCTTACAATTCCCATTTTACCTGTCCAAAAACTGGACAAGTCTTACAGGTTAGTTCAGGATCTGTGCCTTATCAACCAAATTGTTTTGCCTATCCACCCTGTGGTGCCCAACCTGTACATGCTTTTGTTCTCAATACCTTCTTCCACAACTCACTATTCCGTTCTTGATCTTGAAGATGCTTTTTCACTATTCCCCTGCACCCCTCGTCCCAGCCTCTCTTTGCTTTTACCTGGACTGACCCGGACACCCATCAGTCCCAGCACTTACCTGGGCTGTGCTGCCAGGTTTCAGGGACAGCCCTCATTACTCCAGCCAAGCTCTTTCTCATGATTTACTTTCTTTCCACCCCTCTGCTTCTCACCTTATTCAATATATTGACCTTCTACTTTGTAACCCCTCCTTTGAATCTACTCAACAAGACACCCTCCTGCTCCTTCAATATTTATTCTCCAAGGGCTATCATGTATCCCCCTCCAAAGCTCAAATTTCTTCTCCATTCATTACCTACCTCGGCATAATTCTTCGTGAAAAGACACGTGCTTTCCCTGCCAATTGTGGCTGGCTGATCTTTCAATCCCCAAACACTTCTACAAAGCAACAACTCCTTTCCTTCCTGGGCATAGTTGGATACTTTTGTCTTTGGATACCTGGTTTTGCCATCCTAACAAAACCACACCATGGTTTTGGAGAGTGGAGAAAGTGGCCACAGGGTGGTCTGTCTGGGGTTTTTCTCCTGCAATGGTCCTGGGTGTGTCCCCCTGAGCTGGTTCAGGCTTAGAGGCATTGTGTGTTGGTCAGGAGAGTCGACATAGCAGGGAGAGCCCTTGGCTGCAGCTGAAGAACAGTGACACTGTGGTCTTCAGTGACAGTAAGGGACCAGCCATGTGGACCTAGTGATCTTCAGGGATGTATCAGTCAAGGTCACCCAAACTGGGTCATCTGAGGAGAGTTTAATTAAGGGATGATTTACAATGGGGTGGGCTGGAGATAGGGGAAACAGAAAGGAAACTGCAACATCCAGGCTAGAATCCCAGCAAGGGAAAGGAAGTGATTACTGGACTCCAAAGAGCTAGGGAGCCACACAGTGGCTACCACCTTCAGGCCTGGGCTGTGCATAGGGAGGGAGCTGGGACACAGGCCCTCACACCTCACTGTCTCCTGCCCTCAGATATCCCGCTAGTTCCCTAAGCCAGCTGGGAGACAAAGGACAAGGGACCCCATTGATGTGTCTCTTAGGTCAACATCCTGGGGCTCAGAGCAGGGTGGAAAAGAGTGGAGAGTAAACCTGAAAGGGCAACAGAAGATTCTAGCACAGTGGAGTAGAGGACAAACAGGGAAGGGATGTGCAGAGCAGTCAAGAAAGCAAATCCTGGTTGGGTGTGGTGGCTCACGCCTGTAATCCCAGCATTTTGGGAGGCTGAGGCAGGCGGATCACGAGGTCAGGAGTTTGAGACCAGCCCGGCCAACATGGTGAAACCCTGTCTCTACTACAAATATAAAAATTAGCCAGGTGTGGTGGCGGGTGCCTGTAATCCCAGCTACTCGGGAGGCTGAGGCAGGAGAATCTCTTGAACCTGGGAGGTGGAGTTTTCAGTGAGCTGAGATCGCACCACTGCACTCCAGCCTGGGCAACATAGTGAGACTCTGTCTCAACAAAACAAAAAACCAAAAACAAACAAAACAAAACAAAAACCAGAAAGCAAATCCTGATCCTGAACAAATGTGTGTATCTGTGTGCCTGTGTGTGTGCTCGTGTGTGTCTGTGTATGTGTCTGTGTGTATGTGTGGATGTGTGTGTGTTGAGTATCACGACGCACTCTTCTTGCATTGGGGGCGAAGGCTGGGACCCAAGTCCACAATTCCCTTCTGCACAGGGTGAGGACTCAAGGTCCACAATCTCCAAATGTTCCTCCCCACCTCCAATACCTCTTCCATTCACAGATTGATGCCTAGAATTTTCCCATTTTAGCTTTTTCCTTTTTCTTTTCTTTTTCTTTTTCTTTTTTTTGAGACAGAGTCTTGCCCTGTCACCCAGGCTGGAGTGCAGTGCCACAACCATGGCTCACTTTCACTGCAGCCTCGACCTCCCAGGCTTAAGCCATCCTCCCACCTCAGCTTCCAGAGTAAGCCGGGACCACAGGCATGTACCACCACACCCAGATAATTTTTTAATTTTTTGTAGAGATGGGGGTTCCACTGTGTTGCCCAGACTGGGCTTGAACTCCTGGGCTCAAGTGATCCTCCTGCCTTGGCCTCTCAAAGTGCTGGAATTACAGGTGTGAGCCACAGACCCTGGCTACTTTTTTCTTTTTCTTTCTTTTTATTTTTTTGAGACAGAGGCTCACTCTGTCGCCCAGGCTGGAGTGCAGTGGCGCTGTCTCGGCTCACTGTAACCTCCGCCTCCCCGGTTACAAGCAATTCTTCTGCCTCAGCCTTCCGAGTAGCTGGGACTACAGGCACCTGCCACCGCGCCTGGCTAATGTTTGTATTTTTAGTAGAGATGGGGTTTCTCCATACTGGCCAGACTGGTCTTGAACTCCTAACCTCGTGATCCACCTGCCTTAGTCTCCCAAAGTACTGGGATTACGGGTGTGAACCACGGCTCCCGGCCCTGGCTGCATTTTTCTTTTCACTAAAGTTTCTGCAAAACTGTAAACATGTCCTAGGCATCCGAGAGTGTACAAGGAAGAAAGGAAACAAACGTTACGGAGCTCTAACCCGGTGCCTGCACTGCACAAGGTTACACACGCATGGAATCACTGAAATGTCCCCACAACCTTATAAGAAAAGTATTAGTATCTTCATTTCACACATGAGGGAAAGGAGGTTTGGGGGTGGGGGTGGGGGGTTAGCCTGCCCAGACCCAAAGCGCTCTTTTTTTTTTTTTTTTTTTTGAGACAAGGTCTTGCTCTGTGGCCCAGGCTAGGGTGAAGTGGTGTAATGATAGCTCCCTGCAGCCTCCACCTCCTGGGCTCAAGTGATCCTCCCACCTCAGCCTCCGGAGTAGCCAGGACTACAGGTGTGCACCACCATGCCTGCCTCATTTATTTTTATTTTTATTTTTTTACTTCTTGAAGAGACTGGGTCTCATTATGTTGCCCAGGCTCCAAATTTAAGTATTTGCATAACGTATTTAATCCAAATCCCATACACTTAACCACTCTACCAATAATTCCCACACTTCAGTGTATCACATCAGCTGAGGAGTTTGTGAAGTAGGTGAAATCTTTAGCTGAGAGCAGGTTTTACTGGGAGAAGGGAAAACCATCTTAAAGAAGAAAGAAGTGAGGACAGTGTGTTTGTCTGCTTGGGCCGCTATAACAAACAAAATAGCATAAACTCAGCAGCTTAGGCAACAGACATGTATTTTTCACAGTTCTGGAGTCTAGAAGTCCAAGATCAAGGTGCCGGCTGATTTGGTTGCTAGTGAAGGCCCTCTGCTTGGTTTGTAGGTAGCTTCCTTCTCACTGTGAACTCAGAGGGCACAGAGAGAGAGAGATGGAAAGAAAGAGAGAGAAAGGGAGATGGGGGAAAGGGAGAGGGAAAGAGGGAGAGGGAAAGCAGGAGAGAGAGAGAAAGAGAGAGAGAGAGACAGAGAGCGCAAGGGGCAGGGGGAGAGAGAAAGAGAGAGCGAGCGAGTGAGCCACCCAGCACCCCCTGCAAGAGTGCAAGAGCCTGTGTTGTCTTTTCTCGTAAGAACACTAATCCCATCATGAGCGCTCCACCCTAATGATCTCATCTAAACTTCCTTACCTCCCAAAGGCCCCACCTCCCAATCCCATCACATTGGGGTTAGGGATTCAACACGTGAATTCGGGAAGACACGAACATTCAGTCCATTACAGAGAGGAACCTTGAGGACTGTTGCCTGGGGCGGGTCCACACTGCGCTTCGGAGTGGTGACACTGGCCGGCCTCCGGTCCCTGGGAAGGACTCCAGGGTAACTGCCTTCCTTTTCCCTTCCGCGGACTCCAACCGAACCCTGGACTCAGTCTTCTAGCCTCACTGGATCTCACAAAAAACAACCCTCTCAGTATGGACATATTTAAAAACTCAAAGCCGATGGTGCAGTGTTAATTCCATGAGTTTTGTGGACAAGAAGTTCTGGGTTCAAAGTCCACTAACTTCCTATACACCCTTTACAAATCACTCTGAAATTCCTTTTTTTTTTTTTTTTTTTTACACTAGTGAAATGGAGGAAGCACTACTTCCCCATGTAAAACGTAAGGAGTCATGTTGGGGACCGTGGTGGACTCACAGGGAATGCCCAGCGCTGCTGAGCAGCCGCCTGCTGGTTCCCAGGCTGGGCTTCTGCCAGCGGGTCCTCAATTTCCTTTATTGGAGGTGCAAAATGTGACATTAATTAAGCGTCCCAGCGTGCTGGGGGCCAGTTCTGCCCATGGACTCGCCTCTGTCCCTAATCTCTGGGTCAGAGGGTTGGCATGTACATGAGAAAACACACGGGTCAGCAAAATAGGAAAGACATGGGGGTGTGATGGGAAGGGGTGGCCGGAATGTCCTCCAAAGCCACCCCAGAGAGTGGGAAGTACTGGGGTAGCCCCAGCGCGCTCCCATGCGGTGAACGCTGCGCCGCAGCTCCCTCTAGTGGCACTCCTGGTGAGACTGTAGGGTTTGATTTGTGATTTTTTTTTTTTTCTTTAGACAGACTCTCACTGTGTTGCCCAGGCTGGAGTGCAGTGGTGCGATCTCGGCTTACTGCAACTTCTGCCTCCAGGGTTCAAGCAATTCTCCCGCCTCAGCCTCCCTAGTAGCGGGATTACAGGCATGTGCCACCATGGGAGGCTAATTTTTGTATTTTTAGTAGAGAAGGAATTTCACTATGTTGGCCAGCCTGGTCTTGAACGCCTCACCTCAGGTGATCTGCCTGTCTCGGCCTCCTAAAGTGCTAGGGTTACAGGCGTTAGCCACCATGCCCGACCTTTTTTTCTTTTTAATAGAACCAGCTCGTTTCACAGTTGGTCCATCAGTCTGTCTTTTCATTCACTCTATAAATGTTTACACTATCACACACAGAGCCCAAATAAAATGAAACCAGAGCATTTTGTTGTATAGATGCAAATTTGAGGATTGAGGCTTTTGGCTCAATTTTATTTTATCTTAATTTGTTTGTTTTTTTTAGAGACAGGGTGTTGTTCCGTCAACCTGTCTGGATTTCAGTAGCACAATCATGGCTCACTGCAGCCTTGAACTCCTGGGCTCAAGCAATCCTCTCACCTCAGCCTCCTGAGTAGCTAAGACCACAGGTGCACATAACCACACCCAACTAATTTTTTTTTTTTTTTGTAGAGACAGGGGTCTCACTATGTTGCCCAGACTGGTCTTGAACCCCTGACTTCAAGTGATTCTCCTGCCTCAGCCTCATAAAGTCTTAGGATTACATATATGAGCTACTGCTCCTAACCTTGGCTCAATTTTAAGCAAATTATTGTGTCTTAGTGATTTTTTTCTTTACTATAGATTTTTATTCCACTTTTTTTTTTTTTGTGACAGAGTCTTGCTTTGTTGCCCAGGCTGGAGTGCAGTGGTGTGATCTCGGATCACTGTAACGTCCGCCTCTGAGGTTCAAATGATTCTCCCGCCTCAGCCTCCCGAGTAGCTGGGATTACAGGCACCCAACATTATGCCCAACTAAGTTTTGTATTTTTTAGTTGAGACGTGGTTTCACCACATTGACCAGGCTGGTCTTGAGCTCCTGACCTCAGGTGATCCTCCCACCTCGGCCTCCCAAAGTGCTGGGATTACAGGCGTGAGCCACCACGCCCGGCCTTTATTCTGATTTTCATATGCTTTTTAGGTTTGTTTATGAGTGCAATGATCACTTCCAGGGATTCTTCTGGCCTGCATTTTCTAATCCAGTGACCACTAGTCACTTCATGGTTTTTTATATTTAAACTTATTATAATTAAATTAGGCCAGGTGCAGTGGCTCACACCTGTAATCCTGCACTTTGGGAGGCTGTAGGAGGCGGATCGCTTGAGCTCAGGAGTTTGAGACTAGCCTGGGCAACATAACAAAATCCTTTCTCTACAAAATATACAAAAATTAGCTAGGCATGGTGGCACGCACCCGTGGTCCCAGCCACTCTGGAGGCTGAGATGGAGGATCACTTGAGTCCGGGAGGTGGAAGTTGCAGTGAGCTGAAGTCACGTTGCTGCACTCCAACCTGAGTGACAGAGCCAGACCTTGTCTCAAAACAAATAAACAAAACCTAATTATAATTAAATCAAATGTAAAATTCAGTTCCTTAGTTGCACTATTCATATTACCAGTGTTCGATACCCACATGACTAGCAGCTATCTCACTGGACAGTGCAGATATATACATAATATATCCATCTCAGAAGGTTCTGTCGGCCTAAACTGTAAGCCAAGCTTGTCCAACCTGCAGCCTGTGGGCTGCATGTGGCCCAGGACAGCTTCGAATGTGGCCCAAC
>NC_045440.1:36341719-36355678 GCF_002776525.5 Piliocolobus tephrosceles | reverse complement strand
GCTTGTCCAACCTGCAGCCTGTGGGCTGCATGTGGCCCAGGACAGCTTCGAATGTGGCCCAACACAAATTTATAAACTTTCTTAAAGCATTGTGAGTTTTTTTTTTTTTTTTTTTTAGCTCATCAGCTATCATTAGCGTTAGTGTTTTTTTTAAAAATTTTTGTTTATTTTTATTTTTATTTTTTTTGAGACAGAGTCTTGCTCTGTTGCCCAGACTGGAATGCGCTGACACAATCTTGGCTCACTGCAACCTCTGCCTCCTGGGTTCAAGCGATTCCCCTGCCTCAGCCTCCTGGGTAGTTGGGATTACAGGTGCGCACCACCATGCTCAGCTAATTTTTGTATTTTTAGCAGAGATGGGGTTTTGCCTTGTTGGCCAGGCTGGTCTCGAACTCCTGACCTCAAGTGACCCATCCACCTCAGCCTCCTAAAATGCTGGGATTACAGGCTTGAGCCACCGCGCTCAGCTGGTGTTAGTGTATTTTATGTGTAGCCCAAGACAGTTCTTCCAACGTGGTCCAGGGAAGCCAAAAGATCGGACCCCACTGTGTAAGCACAGTGAGGACCCGGCTGTGCCAATGTCCTGTTAAGTTGATGTGGAGTATAATACGTCCACTCCATTCTTTGCCTTCTAACCTGCACTTTGGAAAGTGGCCTCTGGCTGGTGCCATAAGGAACACAGAGGGTGTATGCATTGGAAGACCTAACTTCCTACTCTTTGTTAACCATGTTGGGACAAACGCCTGCTTTCTTGGGTCCCTTTTAGCCCAGTTTCTCATCTAAATGCCCATCAGACCAGCAGAGGGAGCTGGTCCCTAAGCTGACCCACCCTGAGGTTTTCTTCCTTGAGAGATTTTGGTTGTCAAAGCTTTGCCCCTGCAGCTCTGGGTGGCCAGCTCTTCTCTTGCCCTCTGCCCTTTCGCATTCTAACTTTGGGCTAAAAGGAAGTTGGGGTAATCTTATTTAGACTTTGCACACACCTAAATCTCCTTTAGGCTTTTGCATTTTATCTGTTATAAGAGAGCAAGTGGGCAATGAATGCACCCTCCTGAGGATATCTGAAAAGTTGGAAGTCTCCATGTCCTCATCTACTGCCACTGATTTCAGCAGCAGAGGAAGCAGCACATCTGGAACTGAGGCTTCTCCAACTTCTGCTGCTAAATAACTCTGTGACCTTGGGCAAGTCACTACTTCCAACCCCAGGCCTCTCTTTTTTAAAAATTTTAATTTAATTTAATTTAATTTTGAGACAGGATCTCACTCTGTCGCCCAGGCTGGAGTACAGTGGTGTGATCTTGATTCACTGCAAAGCCTGCCTCACAGGCTCAAGTGATTTTCGTACCTCAGCCTCCCGAGTAGCTGGGTGATATGGTTTGGCTGTTGGAGAAACCTCCGCCTAGATTTCAGAGGAAGTATGGAAACACCTGGATGTCCAGGCAGAAGTGTGCTGCAGGGGTGGAGCCCTCATGGGGAACCTTTGCTAGGCAGTGAGGAAGTGAAATGTGAGGTTGGACCCCCCAGAGTTGCCACTTGGGCACTGCCTACTGGAGCTGTGAGAAGAGGGCCACTGTCCTCCAGACCCCAGAATGGTAGTTCTACTGACAGCTTGCACCCATGCACCTCAAAAAGTCACAGACACTCAATCTCAGCCCATGAAAGCAGCCTGGATGGAGTTGCCTAAGGCTGTGGGAACCTACCTCTTACATCAGCATGAACTGGATGTGAGACATGTAGTCAAAGCAGATTATTTCAGAGCTTTAAGATTTGATTACTGTCTTGCCTTGTTGGATTTCAGACTTGTATGGGGCCTACGGCCCCTTTAGTTTGGCCAATTTCTCCCATTTGGAATGGATGTATTTACCCAATGCCTATACTGTCATTGTATTTAGGAAGTAACTAACTTGCTTTTGATTTTATAGGCTCATAGGCAGAAGGAACTTGCCTTGTCTCAGAGGAGACTTAGACTTGGACTTTTGAGTTAATGCTGGAATGAGTTAAGACTTGGGGGACTGTTGGAAGGGCATTATTGTGTTTTGAAATGTGAGGACATGAGATTTGGGAGGGGCTAGGGTGGAATGATATGGTTTGGCTGTGTCCCCACCCACATGTCATCTAGAATCATAAAGGGAGGGACCTAGTGAGAGGTAATTTGATCATGGGGTGGTTACTCTCATGCTGCTCATACCATTATCATGATCAGTGAGTTCTCATGAGATCTGATGGTTTTATAAGAGGTTCCCCCTTCACTTGGCTCTTATTCGTCTCCTTCCTGCTGTCATGTGAAGAAAGACATGTTTGCTTCCCCTTCCTCCATGATTGTAAGTTTCCTGAGGCCTCCTCAGACCTGTGGAATTGTGAGTCAATTAAACCTCTTTTCTTTATAAATTACCCAATCTTGGTTATGTCCTTATAGCAGTGTGGGAACAGACACTGGGACTACAGGCACATGCCACCAAGTCTGGCTAATTTTTTTGTATTTTTTGTAGAGATGGGGTTTTTCCTTGTTGTCTAGGCTTGTCTGGAACTCCTGGACTCAAGCAATTCACCTGTCTTGGCCTCCCAGAGTGCTAGGATTACAGGCATGAGCCACTGCACCTGGCCCAGGCCTCTCTTCAAATGTGGAGAGGGTTGTGGGACCTGATGATTTCCAAGGCCTTTTGCAATTCTAGATTCTATAACTTGGCCAAAGCCTTTGTGATGTGGTGGACAAAGAGGCTGAGGTCAAGAGATCAAGATAAAATAGATATTCTCCCAAAAGAGAAATCTCCAGGCTTGGATGGTTTCACTGGAGAATTCATTCAAACACTCATAGAACAGCAGACATCTCTTTTGCACAACCTTTTCCAAAAAATAGAGGAGGGAACACTTGCTAACTCATTTTATAAGACCAGTATTATCTTATTATTATTATCATCTTTGGGGATGGAGTTTCACTCTCGTCACCCAGACTGGAATGCAACGGTGTGATCTTGGCTCACTGCAATCTCCACCTCCTGGATTCAAGTGATTCTCCTTTCTCAGCCTCCCAAGTAGCTGGGATTACAGGTGTAAGCCACCACACCCAGCTTATTTTTGTACTTTTAGTAGAGACAGGATTTCAACTTGTTGGCCAGGGTTGGCCTCTAACTCCTGACCTCAAGCAATCCACCCTCTTTGACTTCCCAAAGCGCTTGGATTACAGGTATGAGCCACTGTACCTGGCCAATTTTATGACACCAGTATATTCTTGATACCAAAAACGGACAAAGGGCCAGGTGTGGTGGCTCATGCCTGTAATCTCAGCACTTTGGGAGGCTGAGGCAGGCAGATCATGAGGTCAGGAGATCGAGACTTTCCTGACCAACATGGTGAAACCCTGTCTCTACTAACAATACAAAAATTACCTGGGCTTGGTGGCAGGTGCCTGTAATCCTAGCTACTGGGGAGGCTGAGGCTGGAGAATCGCTTGAACCTGGAGGCACAGGTTTCAGTGAGCTGAGATCGTGCCACTGTACTCCAGCCTGGCAACAGAGTGTGACTCCATCTAAAAAAAACACAAACAACAAACAACAACAACAACAAAAAAAAACAGACAAAGGTAGTACTAAAATGGAAAACTCTAGGGCAATATCTCTCATGAACTTAGATGTAAAATCCTTAATAAAATATTAGCAAATTGAATCTATCAACATAAAATAATTATAAATATAAGGTCCAGCACAGTGGTTCATGCCTGTAATCCTAGCACTTTAGGAGGCCAAGGTAGGCAGATCACTTGAACCCAGGAGTTTGAGACCAGCCTGGGCAACATAGTGAAACTCCACTGCTACAAAAAAAAAGGAAAAATTAGCCAGGGATGGTAGTGTATGCCTGTAGTCCTAGCTACTCTGGAGGCTGAGGTGGGTGGATCACCTGAACCTGGAGAGGTTGAGGCTGCAGTGAGATGTAATCATGCCACTGCACTCCATCTTGGGTGACATAGTGAGACTCTGCCTCAACAAAATAAAATAAAATAAAATAAAAATAGAATTACTAATATAAGTATAAATATAATTATATACTGTGACCAAGTAGGATTTATTCCCATTATATAGGCTGCTTCAACATTCAAAAGTCTACCATATCAAGAAAGGAAGGTAAAAAAACAAATCTTCCATATCAAGTGATCGATAGAGCTTTGATATTTAAAAAGTCCACCATATCAACAAGCTAAAGAAAAAAAAATCATATAATCATATCAGTTGGTGAAGAGAAAGCATTTGATGTAATCTAGCCCCTATTTATGATAAAAACTCTCAGCAAGTTAGGAATAGAGGGTAACTACCTTAACTTGATAAAGAGCATCTGCAAAAAACCTGACAGCCCACGTCATAGTGAAAAGTGAAAGACTGAATGCTTTCTCCCTAAGATTGGGAACAAGGTAAGGATGCCTGCTCTTCCCTCTCTTATTCACCCTAGTTCTGAAAGTTCTAGCCACTGCAACAAGATAAGAAAAAGAAATAAAGGACACATGAAATGGAAAGGAAGAAATAAAACTGTTTCTCTTCCCAGATGACATGATTGTCTATAAAGAAAATCCTAAATAATCTACAAAATAAAACTGACCCCCAAACCAAAATGCTCTTATAATTGGTTGTGAATTAAACAGGTTACAAGATACAAGATCAACACAAAAAAATCCATCATGTTTATGTATACTAACAACAAACATGTGGAAACTGAAATTTAAAACACTGCATCATTTACAATTGGTCCAAAGAAAGTGAAATACTTAAGTGTAAGTTGAACAAAACATGCACAGGCTCTGCAAGCTGAAAATTACAAAATGTTGATGAAATAAATTTCTTTTTTTTTTTTTTTGAGATGGAGTCTTGCTCTGTTGCCCAGGCTGGAGTGCAGTGGCTTGATTTCAGCTCACTGTAACCTCTGCCTCCTGAGTTCAAGCAATTCTCCTGTCTCAGCCTCCTGAGTAGCTGGGGTTAGAGGCACATGCCACCACGCCCAGCTAATTTGTGTATTTTTAGTAGATGGGGTTTCACCATGTTGGACAGGCTGGTCTCAAACTCCTGACCTCAGGTGACCCTCCCGCCTTGGGCTCCCAAAGTGCTGGGATTATAGATGTGAACCACCATGCCCAGCCTGATGAAAAAAATTTTTAAAGACCTAAGTAAATGGAGAAATATACTGTGGTCATGGAGTGGAATACTTAATGTAGTAAAGAGGTCAATTCTCCCCAAATTGAGCCAGGTGCAGTGATGCACACCTGTAGTCCCAGCTACTTGGGAGGCTGAGGCAGGAAGATCCCTTGAGCCCAGGAGTTTGAGGCTGTAGTTGAATAGCCACTGCACTCCAGTCTGGGCCATATAGTGAGACTCTATCTCTAAAATTTTTTTTATTTTTAGTTTTATTTATTTATTCATTTTGAGACAGAGTCTCGCCCTATCACCCAGGCTGGAGTGCAGTGATGTGATCTCGGCTCACCGCAACCTCTGCCTCCCAGGTTCAAATGACTCACCTGCTTTCGCCTCCCAAGTAGCTGAGATTACAGGCATGTGCCACCACTCCTGGCTAACTTTTGTATTTTTAGTAGAGATGGGGTTTTGCCATGTTAGCCAGGCTGGTCTTGAACTCCTGACCTCAGGTGATCCGCCTGTCTTGGCCTCCCAAAGTGTTAGGATTAAAGGAGTGAGCCACAGTGCCCAGACAAAAAAATTTTTTTAGAAGTTTAATTACTATTAAAATCCCAGCAAAGTATTTTTGTAGACATAGACAAGTTTATTCTAAAATGTATATGGAAAAATATAGACTCTAGGAACAGGAAAATAATCTTGGGAAAAAAAGAAAGATTAAAGTGGGAGGAATTACTCTACCTCCTATTAAGATAAAATAGATACTGTAGAAGAACACGATGAAAGAAAAAGGGAGATCAAACTCTGGCCAGCCCTCCCCTGAGAGAGTGGAGACAGAATCCCAGGGGCTTGCTTTCATCTGATAGCTGAAGCATCGATGGTCACATGGTCACTGGAAGGCCGTGGGCATTCAGGAAGCTTGGTTTTCCTGAGAAAATTCCCATCTCTTTGAGCTCCTTCGAGAGTAGCTGGGACTTTAGTGAGAGGAGTCCACGGTGCCTGGAAGAGAGACTCTAAAATGCTGCTGGTTTCTTGAGGTTGTCTCATGGATGAGTTGAATGTTCTACTTCTTTCCCCACGTGCATCTGAAATTTGAAGGCAGAGGAGCATCTTTTGGTTCCTGGTTTGTTTGTTTATTTATTTATTTATTTTCAGAAGGAGTCTCACTCTGTTGCCCAGGCAGGAGTGCAGCAGTGCGATCTCGGCTCACTGCAACCTCTGCCTCCTGTGTTCAAGCAATTCTCCTGCCTCAGCCTCCCAAGTAGCTGGAATTACAGGCACCCGCCACCATGTTTGGCTAATTTTTTTTTATTTTTAGTAGAGACGTGGTTTCACCGTGTTGACCAGGCTGGTCTTGTACTCCTGACCTCAAGCGATCTGCTCCCTTTAGCCTCCCAAAGTGCTGGGATTACAGGGATGAGCCACTGCACCCAGCCTGGTTCCTGGTTTATAGTTGTGCGCTAGGCTAATAGGGTTTGGCTCTGTATCCCCACCCAAGTCTCAAGTCGAATTGTAATTCCCAGTGTTGGAGGAGGGGCCTGGTGGGAGGTGACTGGATCACAGAGGCGGACTTCCCCCTTGCCGTTCTTGTCATAGAGTTCTCATGAGATCTGGTTGTTTGAAAATGTGTAGCCTCTCCCCTTCATTCTCACTCTCTCCTGCTCTGCTGTGTGAGGATGGTGCTTGCTTCCCTTTTGCCTTCTGCCATGATTGTAAGTTTCCTGAGGCCTCCCTAGAAGCTGAAGCCTGTATAGCCCGTAGAACCATGAGCTGATTATACCTGTTTTCTTTATAAATTACCCAGTCTCAGATATGTCTTTACAGCAGTGTGACAATGGATCCAGCCCAGCGCAGTCTGCATTATTTTCTCTTTTGCCTCCTTTGAACTCTCATTTTTTTTTCCAACGGAATGATAATGGGAAGAACTCTCATTTTAATAGGGGAAAGGAGGGCCAGGTGTGGTGACTCATTCCTGTGATCCCAGCGCTTTGGGAGGCCGAGGCAGGCGGATCACCTGAGGTCAGGAGTTCGAGACTAGCCTGGCCAACATGGTGAAACCCTGTCTCTACTCAAACTACAAAAATTAGCCGGTCGTGGTGGTGGGCGCCTGTAATCCCAGCTACTTGGGAGGCTGAGGCAGGAGAATCACTTGAAGCGGGAGGTGGAGGTTGCAGTAAGCCAAGATCATGCCATTGCACTCCAGCCTGGGCGATGGGCAACAAGAGTGAAACTCCGTCTCAAAAAATAAAAAATAAAAATAAAATAAAAATACACGAAGAAGCAAGACTGAAATTGGGACTACCTAGACAAATCCCACACAAAGGTGAAATCAGGATGGCCCTCCTTCCCCAGCCGAGTTCTGGTTTGGAATCAGTGAGGCAACCAGACCCTCATCCTGTGGGCCTTTCCTCTTCCAGTACCCCATGGCTCATAAAAGAGTGAAGCATGGCCAGATGCAGTGGCTCACGCCTGTAATTTCAGCACTTTGGGAGGCCGAGGTGGGAGGATCACCTGAGATCAGGAGTTCGAGACCAGCCTGGCCTACATGATGAAACTCCATCTCTACTAAAAATACAAAAATTAGCTGGCTGTGGTGTTGCACTCCTGTAATCCCAGCTACTCAGGTGGCTGAGGCATGAGAATTGCTTGAACCTGGTTGGGGGAGGCTGCAGTGAACCAAGATTGTGCCACTGCACCACTACATTCTAGCCTAGGCAAGACAGCAAGACTCTGTCTCAAAAAAAAAAAAAGAAAGAAAAAGAAAGAGAAAAAGGGTGAAGGGCTTAGGTGGGGTCAGGAGAAATGGGAACAGTGTCTGGAATGAATGAAAGGCAGGCACCAGTGACCCTTTGGTCCAGGCTGGAGACATTTGTGTAGGGAACATTTCATTTTCACATCGGGGAGGTGGAAGAGGTCATGGCAAGGTTACACTGGAGGGATTTCCTTCCTGCAGCCTTGAGAGGACCCCAGACAATACAAGTGGCTAAAAAGATAACCCCCTAGCCTGTGAGGTACAGGGCTGCTCCACTCCATGGGCCTCACTGTATTTCCCTGGTGGTCATGGATGGTGGTTGAGGACTTTCCCCTCTTCCTGCAAGCCTGGGTCTCCTTCTCCCCCACCACACCATCCTGGACTGCCTTCTTGGCTCCTAGGGCTGCTGCCTTTGGTCTCAAATGGCATCAGGACATTGACATCGGAATCACTTTCTAATCCAGGACAGACATGAGCCCAGGCGCAAGTGGAAAGTAAGATAAACCAAACCAAGCAAAGAAGCCAAGTAAGAAGAGTGCCCGAAGTGGGGCAAAAGCCCCTGGACCAGGTGGCTCAGCCTGTAATTCCAGCACTTTGGGAGGCCGAAGTGGGAGGATCACTTGTGTCCAGGAGTTTGAGACCAACCTGGGCAACATAACCAGACCCGTTAAAAAAAAAAAAAAACGATGCATCATTGGCCAAGTAAGACTTGGGCAGATATAGTTGCTGCCAAGGCCCCAGCACAGCGTGGGGGCTGAGAGGGCCATCTCTTTCAGGTCCTCACTCCTGTTGTCCTACAAGGTTCCAGGTCTGTGCCTCCAGGGCACGTCTCCAACCTGCTGGGCAGCCTAGAGAAGGCTCCCAATAAACATCTGAGCAGCTGCAGGCATCTGGGGAGCCATCCATCCACCCCCAGCCCGCCAGCTTTCTCACCTCCCTTTACCACCCCTTCTTCTCACCTCTCAGGACAGTCACCCTTAACCTTCTGGGGAGTGAAGGGGCATGCCCTGGAGAAGACCTCCCCAGCAAAGGAGGGGCTGGGTACAGCTGTCTGCCAGTGTAAAATATGGGAAGCAGTGGGGACAGGCAGTAGAGCTGTCAGGAGGGAAGTTTCTATTTCTTGCCCTCTTTTTTTTTTTTTTCTTTGAGACGGAGTCTCGCTCTGTCGCCCAGGCTGGAGTGCAGTGGCCGGACCTCAGCTCACTGCAAGCTCTGCCTCCCGGGTTTATGCCATTCTCCTGCCTCAGCCTCCCGAGTAGCTGGGACTACAAGCGTCCGCCACTGCGCCCGGCTAGTTTTTTTGTATTTTTTTTAGTAGAAATGGGGTTTCACCATGTTAGCCAGGATGGTCTCGATCTCCTGACCTCGTGATCCACCTGTCTCGGCCTCCCAAAGTGCTGGGATTACAGGCTTGAGCCACTGCGCCCGGCCCCCCTTTTTTTTTTTTTAAATGTACTTAAGACACTGAGGACAATGCAGTGAGGGGTACAGGTAGGAAGGGGGTTTGGAAACATGCCAAGAAACAGCAGCTGTCCATTTGAGTTGCTGTATTGCTAGGGCTGGACTCATTCTAGTCGGCTTCCAATGCAGACAATGGGTGGGGCAGCTCTGGCTGTCTCCAGGACTTGGGATGGACTGTTCGTACCTCATGGGCCTCTCAGAGGTCCGGGTCGCAGTGACCCTAAGGACCTTGGGCACACTTGACTCATTAGATGAGAACCCAGAGACTCCCCAAGAAGCCTCCAATAGATCTAGCTTCCCAGGCAAGGCTGGTTAACCCCAGACAGGCCCCTGCTATTGGCCTACAACGAGATGGGCACATAAACACCAATGTGGCTGTACAAGGTTTAGCATTCTGTAAACTATGCTGGTTGAATTATCAGGTTGGTCCCGTGGATTCAGATCCATCTTGGGAAACTCCAAGCTTTTAAAAATTAATTCATTTGTTTGTTTATTTATTTATTTATATTTATATTTTATTTTTTGAGACAGAGTTTCACTCTTGTTGCCTCGGGTGGAGTGCAATGGCACAATCTCAGCTCACTGCAACCTCTGCTTCCCAGGTTCAAGTGATTCTCCTGCCTCAGCCTCCCGAGTAGCTGGGATTACAGGCCCCCACCACCATGCCCAGCTAATTTTTTTTTTTTTTTTTTTTGGTATTTTTAGTAGAGATGGGGTTTCACCATGTTTGCCAGGCCAGTATTGAACTGCTAACCTCAGGTGATCCAACCTCAGGTGAACCTCCCAAGTAGTTGAGATTACAGGCATGCGCCACCACATCCAGCTGATTTTGTATTTTTAGTGGAGATGGCGTTTCACCATGTTGGCCAGGCCAGTATTGAACTGCTAACCTCAGGTGATTCATCTGTCTCGGCCTCCCAAAGTGCTGGGATTACAGGCGGGAGTCACCGTGCCTGGCCTTCTGTATTTTTATAGAGGCTGGGTCTTACTTTGTTACCCAAGCTGGTCTTAATCTCCTGGGCTCAAGAAATCCTCCGGCCTTGGTTTCCCAAAATGCTGGAATTACAGGCATGAGCCAGCGTGCCCAGCCCTCCAAGCCTTTGAAGGCTGTTTGGCTGCAACAGCCAAACAGCCTGTGCCTCCGCCATTGTGGTGTGAAAGCAGCCATAAGTAGGAGTACAGCTGTGTTCCAATACAACTCTATGTATGGATACTTAAATTTGAGTTTCATATAGTTTTCATTTGCCAAGAAATCCTATTTTGGGACTGCATAGTGGCTCACACTTGAAATCCTGGCACTCTGGGAGGCCAAGATGGGAAGATCGCTTGAGCCCAGGAGTTCAAGACCAGCCTGGGCAATATGGCAAAATCCCATCTCTACTAAAAATACAAAATTAGGAGGGTGTGGTGGTGAGTGCCTGTAGTCCCAGCTACTTTGAAGGGTGAGGTGGGAGGATTACCTGAGCCTGGGGAAGTCGAGGATGCAGTGAATCATGATTGCACCACTGTACTCCAGCCTGGTCAGCAGAGTGAGACCTTTTTTCTCAAAGAAAAAAAAAAAAAAAAACTCTTGAGCTTTCCATGGTGTGTAAGCCCACGTCGTATGTTTATATAGAAGGTGAATGTAAATCAAAATAAACAGAGGACAACTTTAGAAGTGAAAAGGGGTCAAACACATGAACCCATTCTCGGAGCCCTGTGGGAAGCAGGAGAGGAGCTATGTGCCTGTCAGCAGCAAACAGCTGCCTTGAAGCCCATGTTTACATCTGTGGTAGAGGGACCAGCTGCTGCTTCTCTTTCTCCAGGGATCCTGCTTTCTGTCTGCCCAGCCTGGAGGAACTGGCTGTACTCCTGCACTGCCCTCATCTGGATATTCCCACATAAAGCTGTTGGGCTGTGGATAAAAACCTCTCATCCTTTTAGCTCAGTTGCAATAACATAACGACTGGAGGTTGTGGTTTTACTTTTTATCATGGAACATTTCAAATATAAACAAAAGCAGACAGAATAGTATTTCCCCTCCCATGGACTCGTCATCCCACTACTATGATGATCAATATACAGTAAATCTTGTTTCATCCACACATCCATTGGATCATTTTATTTATTTATTTAAGATGGGGTCTTGCTCTGTTGCCCAGGCTGGAGTGCAGTGGTGTAATTTGGCTCACTGCAACCTCCACCTCTGGGTTCCAACAAGTCTCCTGCCTCAGCCTCCTGTATGGCTGGGATTACAGGTGCCTCTGCCACCATGCCCAGCTAAGTTTTGTATTTTTAGTAGAGATGGGGTTTGGTCATGCTGGACAGAATGGTCTCGAACTCCTGACTTCAAGTGATCCACCCACCTTGGCCTTCCAAAGTACTGGGATTACAGGCATGAGCCACTGTGCCCGGCCATCATTGGATCATTTTAAACAGAATCCCAGTGAGCCCATCATTTCATCTTTAATTATGCAGTCTAGATTGCTAACACATAAAGCCTTTTTTTTCTTTCTTTTTTTTTATTTTTATTTTTCCAGACACGGTCTTGCTCTGTCTCTCAGACTGGAGTGCAGTGGCGTGATCTCAGCTGACTGCAACCCCTGCTTCCCTGGCTCAAGCGATTCTCCCACTTCAGCCTCCAAGTTGCTGAGACTACAAGTGCATGCCACCAGAACTGGCTGATTTTTTTTGTAAAAAAAATTTATCACTATATGGCCGGGCGCGGTGGCTCAAGCCTATAATCCCAGCACTTTGGGAGGCCGAGACGGGCGGATCACGAGGTCAGGAGATCGAGACCATCCTGGCTAACACGGTGAAACCCCATCTCTACTAAAAAATACAAAAAAATTAGCCGGGCGAGGTGGCGGGCGCCTGTAGTCCCAGCTACTCGGGAGGCTGAGGCAGGAGAATGGCGTGAACCCGGGAGGCGGAGCTTGCAGTGAGCTGAGATCTGGCCACAGCACTCCAGCCTGGGTGACAGAGCAAGACTCCGTCTCAAAAAAAAAAAAAAAATTTATCACTATATTGTCCAGACTGGTCTTGAACTCCTGGACTCAAGTAAGGCTCAAGTTCAAGACTAGCCATAGCATCCCAAAGTGCTAGGATTACAGGCATGAACGACCACCCTGGCCTGTTTATTTATTTTTATTTTTTGAGATTGGTTCTCACTATATCGTTCAAATTCGTCTCGAACTACTGAGTCCAAGTGATCCTCCTGACTTGGCCTCACAAAGTGCTGGGATTACAGGCGTGAGCCACCTCACTCAGCTCTTTTTTTCTTTTTTTTCAGACAGAGTCTCCCTCTGTCACCCAGGCTGGAGGGCAGTGGTGCAATCTCAGCTCACTGCAAGTTCCGCCTCCCGGGTTCACGTCATTCTCCTGCCTCAGCCTCCCAAGTAGCTGGGACTACAGGTGCCCGCCACCATGCCTGGCTAATTTTTTTTTTTTTTTTTTGTAGTTTTAGTAGAGATGGGGTTTCACCATGTTAGCCAGGACGGTCTCGATCTCCTGACCTCATGATCTGCCCGCCTTGACCTCCCAAAGTGCGGGGATTACAGGCATGAGCCACCACACCCGGCCCTCTTTTTTTCTTAATCAAGGTGCAATGCACTTTTATTGTATTACATTAGCAGGATGTAAAGTCTGGCTGTCTCTCTTTTGGTAGTTTTAAAATTGATTATTGGGGTTTGGGTGTTGTCAGCCTGATGCATTCATTGTTAAACAACTCCCCTCAACCTTTATCTAGATGGTTTTGGCAGCTATTGATGATCATTGCCTACACCCATTATTTCATAGGGGGATGCTAGCAGTTTAAAGAGGAATATATTCTTTCTTTCTTCCTTTCTTCCCTTCCCTTCCTTCCTTCTTTCCCTCCTTCCTTCCCCCTCTGTCCCTCCCTTTCTCTCTCTCCCTCCCTCCCTCTCTCTCTCTCTTTCTTTCCTTCTTTTTTTTTTTTTTTTTTTGAGATGGAATTTTGCTGTCATTGCCCAGGTTGGAGGGCAATGGTGCGATCTCGGCTCACTGTAACCTCCACCTCCCAGGTTCAAGTGATTCTCCTGCCTCAGCCTGCCAAGTAGCTGAGATTACAGGCATGTGCCACCACATCTGGCTAATTTTGTATTTTTAGTAGATGTGGGGTTTCACCATGTTGTTCAGGCCAGTCTCGAACTTCTGAACTCAGGTGATCCACCCGCCTTGGCCTCCCAAAGTTCTGGGATTACAGGCACAAGCCACCGCGCCTGGCTTCCTTCCCTCCCTTCCCCTCTTCCTTCCTTCCTTCCTTCCTTCCTTCCTTCCTTCCTTCCTTCCTTCCTTCCTTCCTTCCTTTCTTTTCTTTCTTTCTCTTTTTCTTTCTTTCTTTTTCTCTCTTTCTTTCCCTTTCTTTCTTTTCTTTCTTTCTTTTTCTCTTTCTTTCTTTCTTTCCCTTTCTTTCTTTTCTTTCTTTCTTTCCCTTTCTTTTTCTTTCTCTCTTTCATTCTTTCTTTCTCTTTCTTTTCTCTCTTTCTCTCTCTCTCCCTTTCTTTCTTTCTTTTTCTCTTTCTTTCCCTTTCTTTCTTTTCTTTCTTTCTTTTTCTCTTTCTGTCTCTTTCTTTCCCTTTCTTTCTTTTCTTTTTCTTTCTTTCTTTCCCTTTCTTTTTCTTTCTCTCTTTCATTCTT
>NC_045440.1:36313827-36341709 GCF_002776525.5 Piliocolobus tephrosceles | reverse complement strand
TCTTTCTTTCCCTTTCTTTTTCTTTCTCTCTTTCATTCTTTCTTTCTTTCTCTCTCTCTCTCTTTCTTTTCTCTCTTTCTCTCTTTCTCTCTTTCTTTCTTTCTCTTTGTGTTGCTCTGTTGCCCAGGCTGGAGCACAGCGGCTCCATCATGGTTTACTGTAGCCTTGACCTCTGGGGCTCAAGTGATTTTATCTTGGCCCCCCAAGTAGGTGGGACTACAGCATACACTACCACACCTTGGAGATTTTTAAATTTTTTTGTAGAAATGGAGTCTCCCTATGTTGCCCAGATTGGTCTCAAACTTTTGGGCTCAAGTGATCCTATAGCCTGGGCCCCCCAAAGATCTGGGATCACAGGTGCCTGGCCAAACATATTCTTATAAACTCAAATCTACCCAGAAGGAATAAAGATAGATATATTTTCACTGTCCAGCTTTCTGGTTCTGGAGCTCAGTATCATAGAAAGGAATCTCATCTAAGAGTCAAGAACCTAGGGACCAGACACGTGCTGTAAGATTTTGCATAAATCAGGCCGTGTGCTGTGGCTCACACCTGTAATCCCAACACTCTGGGAAGCAAAGCCAGATGGATTGCTTGAGTCCAGGAGTTTGAGACCAGCCTGGGCAACATAGCGGAACCCATCACTACTAAAAATACAATAAATTTGCCAGGTGTGGTGGCATGCGCTTGTAATCCCAGCTACTTGGGAGGCTGAGGTGGAGAATCAGCTGGTCTGGGGAGGTTGAGGCTGCAGTGAGCCAAGATTGCCCCATTTCACTCCAGTGCAGGCAACCGGAGTGAGATCCTGTCTCAAAAAAAAAAAAAGTTTTTTTTTACGTTTAATTTTATTTAAAAAAAAGATATTGCATAAATCAATTGTTCCTTTAAACTTCAATCTACAAAAATAGGATGTTGAACAACATGATCTAGTGAGATGGTTAATTTTTTTTTTTTTTTTTTTGAGACAGAGTCTTGTTCTGTTGCCCAGGCTGGAGTGTAGTGTCACAATTTCGGTTCACTGCAACTTCCACCTCCCAGGTTCAAGCAATTCTCCTGCCTCAGCCTCCTGGGTAGCTGGGACTACAGGCGTGTTCCACCATGCCTGGCTAAGTTTTGTATTTTTAGTAGAGATGGGGTTTCACCATGTTGGCCACGATGGTCTCGATCTCTTGACTTCATGATCCGCCCACCTCTGCCTCCCAAATTCCAATTCTTCCTGGGATTACAGGTGTGAACCACTGTGCCTGGCCTGTGATGGTTAATTTTATGTCCATTTGACTGGGCTAAGGGATGCCCAGATTGCTGCTAAAATGTTATTTTGTAGCTCCTAGGCTACAAACCTGTACAGATGCTACTGTACTAAATACTGTAGGCCGTTGTAACAGAGTGGTATTTGTGTATTTAAATGTATCTAGGCTGGGCATGAAGGCTCATGCCTATAATCCCAGCACTTTGGGAGGCTGAGGCAGGAGGATCACTTGAGCTCAGGAGTTCCAGACTAGCCTGGAAAACATGGAGAGACCCTGTCTCTACAAAATTAAAAAATTAGCTGGATGTAGTAGTGTGTACCTGTGGTCCCAGCTACTCTGGAGGCTAAGATGGGAGAAACACTTGAGCCCAAGATGTTGAAGCTGTAGTGAGCCATGACTGTGCCACTGCACTCCAGCCTGGGCAACAGAGTGAGACTCTGTCTCCAAAAAATGAATCTTATTTTAAAATTAAATTGAATTTTGTTTTAGTTGGAGTCTCACTCTTTTGCCCAGGCTGGAGTGCAGTGGTGTGACTGTGGCTCATTGCAACCTCTGCCTCCTGGGTTCAAGTGATTCTCTTGCCTCAGCCTCCTGAGCATCTGGGATTACAGGTGCACACTACCACACCCGGCTAGTTTTGGTATTTTTAGTAGAGATGGGATTTCACTATGTTGGCCAGGTTGGTCTTAAACTCCTGACGTCAAGTGATCCACCCACCTCGGCCTCCCAAAGTGCTAGGATTACAGGTGTAAGCCACTGTGCCAGGCCCAAATATTTTTTTTTTTTTTTTTTTTTTGAGACAGTCTTGCTCTGTCACCCAGGCTGGAGTGCAGTGGCATGATCTCGGCTCACTGCAACCTCCACCTCCTGGGTTCAAGCGATTCTCCTGTCTCAGACTCCTGAGTAGCTGGGATTACAGGTGCGCATCACCACACCTTGCTAATTTTTGCATTTTTAGTAGAAACGGGATTTTGCCGTGTTGGCCAGGCTGGTCTCAAACTTCTGACCTCAGATGATCTGCCCTCCTCAGCCTCCCAAAGTGCTGGGACTATGGGTGTGAGCCACTGCACCTGGCCCCAAATAAATCTTAAAAAGGAACACACCAAAATCTATAAAAGGCACAGTAAAAATATAGTATAAATGATTAAAAGATGGTACACTTGTATAGGGCACTTAGCATAAATGGAGGTTTCAGGACTGGAAGTTGCTCTGGGTGAGTCAGTGAGTGGTGAGTGAATGTGAAGGCTGAGGACATTACACTATTGTAGACTTTATAAACACTGATCACTTAGGCTACACTAAATTTATTAAAGATGTTTTTCTTTATTTCTTTTTTTTTTTTCTTTTTTTTTTTTGAGACGGAGTCTCGCTCTGTCACCCAGGCTGGAGTGCAGTGGCCGGATCTCAGCTCACTGCAAGCTCCGCCTCCCGGGTTTACGCCATTCTCCTGCCTCAGCCTCCCGAGTAGCTGGGACTACAGGCGCCCGCCACCTCGCCCGGCTAGTTTTTTTTTTTTTATTTTTCAGTAGAGACGGGGTTTCACCGTGTTAGCCAGGATGGTCTTGATCTCCTGACCTCGTGATCCACCCGTCTCAGCCTCCCAAAGTGCTGGGATTACAGGCTTGAGCCACTGCACTCGGCCTTATTTTTTTTTTTTTTGAGATGGAATCTTGATCTGTTGCCCAGGCTGGAGTGCAGTGGCGCCATCTTGGCTCACTGTAACCTCCTCCTCCCGGGTTCAAGAATTCTGCCTCAGCCTCCCGAGTAGCTGGGATTACAGGTGCATGCCACCATGCCCTGCTAATTTTTTGTATTTTAGTAGAGACGGGGTTTCACCATGTTGCCCAGGCTGGTCTCAAACTCCTGAGCTCAGGCAATCCACCTGCCTCAGCCTCTCAAAGTGCTGGGATTACAGGTGTTAGCCATCGTGCCCAGCCTTTATTTTTAAGTTTTTAAACTTTTTTGTTAAATCTAAGACACAAACACACACATTAGCTTAGGCCTACCCAGGGTCAGGATCCTCAATATTGCTGTCTTCCACATCCATATCTTGTTCCACTGGAAGGTCTTTAGGAGCGATAACATGCATGGAGCTACCATCTCCTGTGATAGCAATGCCTTCTTCTGGAGTATCTCCTGAAGGACCTGCCTCAGACTGTTTTATAGTTAACTTTCAAAATATACATAAGTAGGCCAGGCACAGTGGCTCACACCTGTAATCCCAGCACTTTGGGAGGCCAAGACAGGCAGATCACTTGAGGTCAGGAGTTCAAGACCAGCCTGGCCAGCATGGTGAAACCCTGTCTACTAAAAATACAAAAATTAGTCAGGCGTGGTGGTGCATGTCTGTAATCCTGGCTACTCAGGAGGCTGAGGCAGGAGAATAGCTTGAACCTGGGAGGCAGAGGCTGCAGTGAGCTGAGATCCTGTCACTGCACTGCAGCCTGGGTAAGAGTGAGACTCTGTCTCAAAAAAAAAAAAAAGTGTGGCTGGGCACAGTGGCTCATGCCTGTAACCCCAGCACTTTGGGAGGCTGAGGTGGGTGGATTACCTGAGGTTAGGAGTTCAAGACCAGACTGACCAACATGGTGAAACCCCATCTCTACTAAAAATACAAAAAAATTAGCCGAGCGTGGTGGCACATGCCTGTAATCCCAGCTATTCAGGAGGTGGAGATGGGTGAATCGCTTGAATCCGGGAGGTGGAGGTTGCAGTGACCCGAGATAGCACCATTGCACTCCAGCTTGAGCAACAAGAGTGAAAACTCTTCTCAAAAAAAATATATATATGTATATATACACATACATGTATATCTTATATATACATATATATACACATAAATAGAAAGAGTACACTCTAAAATAACAGTAACAGGAGAAGTAAATACATAAACCAGTAACATAGTTGTTTATTATCATTATCAAGTATTATACACTGTACATAATTGTAGGTGCGTTACTTTTACAGGATTGACAGTGCAGTAGGTTTGTTTATACCACCATCACCACAAACACAGGAGTCAACCATTGCACTATATTATAATCTTCACTGGCTGAAATGTCACACACACACAGATGTGTGTGTGTGTTCTGTTTTTTTTTTCTTTTTTTTTTTTTTTGAGACAGGGTCTCACTGTGTCCCTGAGGCTAGAGTACAGTAGTGGAATCACAGCTCACGGAGCCTCAAACTCTTGAGCTCAAGTGATTCTCCTGCCTCAGTCTCCTGCGTAGCTGTGTAGCTGGGACCACAGTCACTACCACCATGCCCAGCTAATTTGTGTATTTTTTGTAGAGATGGGGGGGGGGGTCTCACCATCTTGCCCAGGGTGCTCTTGAACTCCTGACCTCAAGTGATCCACCCACCTCGGTTTCCCAAAGTGCTGGGATTACAGGTGTGAGCCACCATGCCCCACTTGTTCTGTTCTATTGTTTCGGTTCTTCTGGAGAGCCCTGACTCCTCCACCTATCAAAACACTTCACAGTTCTGACCCTCCAGAGTCTATTATTTTAAACCGCAATCACAGTCTAACTTTTAGGACACCCAGCCTTAAGTTCCTCCCCTTCATTTTATTTTTATTTTAAAAAATCATCCTTGTTTGAAAGTTTCATGCAGATATTGGTTTAACCCACTGCATTTCAGTGGTTCTGCTTATCACAGAAGACATCACCCTAGGCAAACTTCTCAAAGGGACTCTCTCTCCTCTGCCACTTATCAAAGTGCCCATTTTCCCATACACCCATATTTGGCTGTGCAAAAAGAAATTTCTCCCATTTTCTTGGAGAGCATCTAGCGTCCTTACCCCTTGGACAAACTCTTCTTAAAGAAAGTTCTTGTAAAGTCAGTCACCCAAGTTGTAGCTGACTGGGGGACATTCTCTTTCAGAAGTCTTTGCTTTTTTTTTTTTTTTTTTTTTGATAGGTCCTTGCTCTGTTGCCCAGGCTGGAGTGCAGTGGTATAATGAGAGCTCATTGCAAACTTGAACTCCTGGGCTCAAGCAATCCTCTTGCTTCAGCCTCCCAAATTACTGGGATTACAAGCCTGCACCACCACCCCTGGCTAATTTCTGCATTTTTTGTAGAGACAGGGTCTTGCTATGTTGCCCAAGCTGGCAGAACCTCTCCCTCCCAAAGTGCTGTGATTATAGGCATGAGACACCATGTCCGGCCTCACTGAAATATCAAATTACACATTACAACGGTAAGAAATTCTTCTGGCTGGGCGCGGTGGCTCATGCCTGTAATCCCAGCAGTTTGGGAGGCCGAGGCGGGTAGATCACTTGAGGTCAGGAGTTTGAGACCAGCCTGACCAACATGGTGAAACCCCGACTCTACTAAAAATACAAAAATTAGTTGGGCGTGGTGGCGTATGCCTGTAATCCCATCTACTCAGGAGGCTGAGGCATGAGAATCGCTTGAACCCAGGAGGCAGAGGTTGCAGTGAGCCGAGATTTCACCACTGCACTCCAGCTTTGGCGACAGAGTGAGACTCCACCTCAAAAAAACCAAAAATATATATTTATTTTATTTTTTAGACACAAGGTCTTGCTCTGTTGCCCAGGCTGGAGTGCACGGGCACGATCATAGCTCACTGCTGCTCGGTACACCTCAGCCTCCTGAGTAGCTGGGACTATAGTCACCAGAAGTCTTTTCTATTTATTTATTTATTTATTTAGGGATGGAGTCTCATTCTGTTGCCCAGGCTGGAGTGCAGTGGTGTGATCTAGGCTCACTGCAGCCTCTGCCTCTTGAGTTCAAGTGATTTTCCCACCTCAGCCTCCCCAGTAGCTGGGACCACAGACGTGTGCCACCATGCCTGGCTAATTTTTGTATTTTTAGTAGAGACAGGGTTTCACCATGTTGGTCAGGCTGGTCTCAAACTCCTGACCCCAAGTGATCTGCCTGCCTCAGACTCCCAAAGTGCTGGGATTACAGGCATGAGCCGCTGCATCCGGCCATTTTTTCCATTTTAATATGAGATAAAATCTTCAGTTAAAAATCATGAATTTATAATGATGAATTTTTATTTTATTTTATCTTTATTTTTAATTTTTTGAGACAGGATTTCGCTCTGTTGCCCAGGCTGGAGCAGAGTGGTGTGATTACAGCTCACTGCAACCTTGACCTCCCAGGCTCAAGAGGTCCTCCCACCTCAGCCTCCCAAGTAGCTGGGACTGCAGGCATGCACCACCACACCTGGCTAATTTTTTCTATTTTTTGTAGAAATGAGGTCTCACTACGTTGCCTAGGTTGGTCTGGAATGCCATCCTCAAGAGATCTACCCATCCACCTCTGCCTCCCAAAGTGCTGGGATTATACGAATGAGCCACCATGCCCAGCCTAATGGTGACATTTTAAGGTGAAAAAATCTTTGTCCCTTGGAGGAGGAGACATTCTTATCCCTGATATCACAGGCTACATTGCCCTTACAACAGCAGGCTGGACAGCGTTCCATTAGCACACTTCCTTTTTTTTTTGAGATGGAGTCTCACTCTGTTGCCCAGGCTGGAGTGCAATGGCGTGATCTCAGCTCACTGCAACCTCTGCTTCCCGGGTTCAAGCGATCCTCCTGCCTTAGCCTCCCAAGTAGCTGGGACTACAGGCACAAGCCACCATACCCGGCTAATTTTTGTATTTTTAGTAGAGATGGGGTTTCAACATGTTGGCCAAGCTGGTCTTGAACTCTTGACCTTGTAATCCACCTGCCTCAGCCTCCCAAAGTGCTGGGATTACAGGCATGAGTGACCGCGCCCGGCAGTATTTTTTTTTTTTTTTTTTGGGGATGGAGTGTTGCTCTGTTGCCCAAGCTGGAGTGCAGTGGCACAATATCAGCTCACTGCAACCTCTGCTTCCAGAGTTTAAGCAATTCTCTGTCCTCAGCCTCCCAAGTAGCTGGGATTACAGGCCTGCGCCACCACATCCAGCTAATTTTTGTATTTTTAGTAGAGATGGGGTTTTACCATGTTGACAAGCCTGGTGTCGAACTCCTGGCCTCAAGTTATCTGCCCACGCCAGCCTCCCAAAGTGCTGGGATTACAGGTGTGAGCCACTGCACCTGGCATCCCCACTCTGCTTCTTTTTCTTGTTATTATTATTATTTGAGACAGAATCTCACTCTGTCTCCCAGGCTGGAGTGCAGTGGCATAATCTCAGCTCACTGCAACCTCTGCCTCCCATGTTCAAGCGATTCTCCCTGCCTCAGCCTCCTGAGTAGACGGGATTACAGGCACATGCCACCATGCCTGGCCAATTTTTGTATTTTTAGTAGAGACAGGGTTTCACTATGTTGGCCAGGCTGGTCTCGAACTCCTGACCTCAAGTGATCCACCGACCTTGGCCTCCCAAAGTGTTGGGATTACAGGTATGAGTCACCGTGCCCAGCCTTTTTTTTTTTTTTTTTAATTAAAAAACAATGTGTCTTCTCTCTATATATATACTTTTTGTAGAAATGAGGTCTCACTATATTGCCCAGGCTGGTGTTGAACTCCTGGCCTCAAGTGATCCTTCTGCTTAGGCCTCCCAAAGTGCTGGGATTACCAGTCTGAGTCACCACACTTGGCTTTTTTTTTTTTTTTTAACTGAAAAATTTTTAAGT
Source organism: Piliocolobus tephrosceles (assembly GCF_002776525.5). Taxonomy (NCBI): domain Eukaryota; kingdom Metazoa; phylum Chordata; class Mammalia; order Primates; family Cercopithecidae; genus Piliocolobus; species Piliocolobus tephrosceles. Next base: position 36,333,868 of record NC_045440.1, on the reverse strand, counting down.
TGGAGTCTCACTCTGTCACTCTGGCTGGAGTACAGTGGCACAATCATAGCTTACTGCAAACTCAAACTCCTGGGCTCAAGTGATCCTCCTGCCTTAGCCTCCTGAGTAGCTGGGACTATAGGCGTGCATCACCGTGCCCAGCTTCTTGATTCTTATGATCCCTTCCATCTCCTTCAGGGGATCAGGGCGCAATCCACATTCCAGGAAGTGGAGGTCAGTGTTAGCGACTTGCTTTCAGTCTTCAGCCCTACCTGTGCCTCCACCTTCCTCTCCTTTCCGTCTCTCCCAAACCCTTCTCCAGCAGAGAAGGCAGAACAAGCTGCCAGTCAAGGCCAGAGGAGAAAGGCTCCAGGCTGGAGGAACAAGAGAAATTACTTTCTTCCTAGCCTCATCATCCCATTTCCTTTGTGACCCCCCACTGTCGTCCTCACCACATCTTAATACCACTATTTGTAAAAGAAAAGGGATAACCTTTGTCAATTCCCACTGCCAGTGAGAGGCAGCAACGTCCTAGCAGCCCTCGCTCTTGGCGCCTCCTTGGCCTCAGCGTCCACTCTGGCAGCGCTTGAGGAGCCCTTCAGCCCGCCACGGCACTGTGGAAGCCACTCTCTGGGCTGGCCGAGGCCGGAGCCGCCTCCCTCTGCTTGCGGGTAGGTGTGGAGGGAGAAGCGCGGGCGGGAACTGGGCCAGCGCGGGAGTTCCGGCTGGCGGGGGCGCGGGCTCGGAGGATCCCACACATGGAGAGGCCGGCTGGCGCCGCCGGCCTAGTGCAATGAGGGTCTTAGCACCCGGGCCAGCACCTGCAGAGGGTGTCGGCGGGCCAGCATTGCGCTGGAGTTCTCGCCAGGCCTCAGCTGCCTCCCCGCAGTGCAGGGCTCAGGACCGGCAGCCCGCCCGGCAGCCCGCCATGTCGGAGCTCCCCCACAACCCCGCCGTGGGCTCCCAGGCAGCCCAAGCCTTCCGGAAGAGTGCCGCCCCCTGCTCTGTGGCGCCCCATCCCATCAACTGCCCAAGGGCTGAGGAGTGCAGGCGTGGCTGGGGACTGGCAAACAACTCCACTTGCAGCCCTGGTGCGGGATCCACTAGGTGAAGACAGCTGGGCTCCTGAGTCTAGTGGGGACTTAGAGAACTTTTATGTCTAGCTAGAGGATTGTAAATGCACCAATCAGTACTCTGTATCTAGCTAACCTAGTGGGGACTTGGAGAACCTTTCCGTCTAGCGCTCTGTGTCTAGCTCAAGGATTGTAAATACACCAAGCTCAGGGTTTGTAAATACACCAATCAGCACTCTGTGTCTAGCTCAAGGTTTGTAAATACACCAATTGGTACTCTGTATCTAGCTAACCTAGTGGGGACTTGGAGAACTTTTCTGTCTAGCACTCTGTGTCTAGCTAAAGGATTGTAAATACACCAATCAGTGCCCTGTGTCTAGCTCAAGGCTTGTAAATACACCAATCTGTACTCTGTATCTAGCTAACCTAGTGGCGATTTGAAGAACTTTTATGTCTAGCTAGAGGATTGTAAATGCACCAATCAGCTCTCTGTAAAACGGACCAATCAGCACTCTGTAAAATGGACCAATCAACAGGATGTGGGTGGGGCCAGATAAGGGTATCAAAGCAGGCTGCCCCAGCTAGCCAGCCAGCGGCAACCTGCTCCCCTCACCTTTTGCATGGTGGAAGCTTTATTCTTTTGCTCTTTACAAAAATTCTTGATGCTGTTTTCTCTTTGGGTCACCACTACTTTTAAGAGCTGTAACATTGCGAAGGTGTGGAGATGGGTCAGAGGTATAGCAGGCCCTCCTCAAAGATGTCAGCTTGGGACGGGGTGTGGTGGCTCACGCCTGTAATTCCAACACTTTGGGAGGCCGAGGCAGTCAGATCACTTGAGGTCAGGTGAGACCAGCCTGGCCAACATGGTGAAACCCTAGTTCTACTAAAAATAGAAAAATTAGCCAGGTGTGTTGGTGGGCATCTGTGATCCCAGCTACTCTGGAGGCTGAGGCAGGAGAATCGCCTGAACCCAGGAAGTGGAGGCTGCAGTGAGCTGAGGCCGCACCACTGCACTCCAGTCTGGGCAACAGAATGAAACTCTGTCTCAAAACAACAACAACAACAAAAAGATATCAGCTTGGTCTCCCCAGGAGATGTCTTTACTTGCTTTCTTTCTCCTTTCTATGATGGGATAAAACCACCCTACCCAATGTCTATGCCGAAAGCTGCCTCTCCCACAGGGCTGGCAGGACTCCTTTGGGGGAACAAAGTAAAAACTCAACTTTCTCTGTGGGGCTGGGAGCTCCCTACCCAGGGGCAGGGACTGGGTCCTAGTCATCTCTCTATCTGTGCACTTAAGGTGGGGACTCGCGGAGGACAGGTAGGGGCTTGGAAAAAGTGTGAGGGGGTGAGTGGAGGAAAGGCTGGACGCCCAACAGTGCTGCAGCCCTACCAGCCAGATCGTCCTGTGATGACTTAGGCTGAGTGGCTTCTCCTCCTCTTCTATTTATTTATTTTAGAGACAGGGTCTCACTCTTTTGCCCAGGCTGGAGTGCAACAGTGCCATCATAGCTCACTGTAACCTACAACTCCTGGGCCCAAGCAATCCTCCCATCTCAGCCTCCCAGGTAGCTAGGATTACAGGTGCATGCCACTGGGCCTGGCTATTTATTTTATATTTCTTTACAGAGGTGGGGTCTTGTTATGTTGTCCAGGCTGGTCTCAAACTCTTGGTCTCAAGTGATCTTCTCTACTTGGCCTCCCAAAGTGCTGAGATTGCAGGTGTGAGTCACCACGCTTGGCCCATTTTCTTTTCTCCTTTTCTTTTCTTTTTCTTTTCCTTCTTTTCTTCTTTTTCTTTTTCTTTTCTCTTCTCTTTTCTTTCTTTTCTTTTCTCCTCTTCTCTTCTTTCTTGAGATGGAGTCTCACACTGTTGCCCAGACTGGAGTGCAGTGGCGCAATCTCAGTTCACTGCAAGCTCTGCCTCCTGGGTTCCAGCGATTCTTCTGCCTCAGCCTCCAGAGTAGCTGGGATTACAGGCGCCCACCACCACGCCTGGCTAATTTTTTCTGTATTTTCAGTAGAGATTGGGTTTCCCTATGTTGGCCAGGCTGGTCTCAAACTCCTGGCCTTGTGATCCTCTTTTTCCATTCATGACTCCTTCAAAAATAGGAAACACTCTCTTTTCTCCCGCAACACCCTCTCCCACTGGCAGCTGGATCCTGACCATTTTCTTGATGCTTTCTTGAGGGGCCCTCAGCCATGTGCCAGGGCATGGGGGCCTCCGCTTCCCTCCTCTTTGCAGCCAGGAAAGCTCCTTACTCCTTTCTTATTTAGAGGCATTTGATAAAACCCAGCACTGGCTTCCCCACTGGGGAGGAGCCATCCTCACTGTACTATCTTCTTTCCCTCCCAGCACCAGCTGCTCTTTCCCCAGCATTTGCTTCCCAGGGGAAAGATATGGTTGATAGGAAGGAAGGGATCAGAGTGTGTTTTAGCTCTAGTATCAGCTTCTTTGGGAAGCAGACAGGTTCCAGCCTTGTCTGAGCTTTCCCTCCTGGGGAAGGATGGGAGAGGAGAGCATGGACCAAGCAGCATGGAGGATCTGCCCTCCTCTGTGCTGCCTCCTTCCATCAAAGAAAGTGGGTGGCTCACACCTGTAATCTCAGCACTTTGGGAGACTGAGGTGGGAGGATCACTTGATGCTAGGATTTCAAGATGAGCTTGGGCAAAAGAGTGAGACCCCCAGTTCTACAAAAAAATAAAAGAAAGTAGTAGGCATGGTGGTGGGTACCTATAGCCCCAGCTACTCAGGAAGCTGAGGAGGGAGGATCACGAGCCCAGGAGTTCAAGGCTGCAGTAAACTCTGATTGAACCACTGTACTCCAGCCTGGGCGACAGAGCAATACCTTGTCTATAAAATAAATAAATACACTTCGGGAGGCTGAGGTGGGCAGATCACCTGTGGTCAGCAGTTCGAGACCAGCCTGGCTAATAGGGTGAAACCCCGCCTCTACTAAAAATACAAGTATTAGCCGGGCATGGTGGCATGCGCCTGTAGTCCCAGCTAGGCAGGGGAATCGCTTGAACCTGGGAGGCAGAGGTTGCAGTGAGCTGAGATCACACCACTACACTCCAGCCTGGGCGACTGCAAAGAAGCCAGCCAAAGCAGCATCTAGGGGTGACTCGAAAGGCGATGCTAGAAACTTATCACTGGGTTGGTGGGCAACCCCTCTTGCTGATAGCGGCAGGAGGCAGACAAATGCCTAGGCAGATAGGGGCAGGTCCCTGGTGAAACCCCACCTCCAAGCCGAAGACATTTTAAAGCCTTAAAGCCAAGCTACAAGTCAAATCCACAGACCGGATTGAGAACCTGTCTTGTGCTTTCCTCTTATTGATCCTCACCCTTCACCTATTTTACATTCACCTACCCTTTCCTAATTGGTTTTCTACACTGTCCATGCCCACCTTTGAGTGGTGTCTTCACTTTAACCTTTATTGCATACTCACAAACAAATCAGCACGCACTTCCCATTTTGAGTCCATAAAAAGCCCCAGACCCAGCCACACTGAGACAGAAACCACCTGACTGCAGGGGTGGGGGATGAGCCCCACCTCCACATCCCCTCTTGCTGAGAGCTGTTCCATGGCTCAACAAAATCCTTCTCCACTCATCCTCACCCTTCTAATTGTCAGCATAACCTCATTCTTCTTGGACGCAGGACAGGAGCTTGGGAACTGCCGATTGCAGGTGCAATCTATCACACGGGGCAGTGGTGGGGAGGGGGATTGTTGCCCACCTGGAGGTCTCCCTGGTTGGCAAAGTGACTGAGAAAAATCCTGCATTGGCTGGGCGTGGTGGCTCATGCCTGTAATCCCAGCACTTTGGGAGGCCAAGACAGGTGGATCACCTAGGGTCAGGAGTTCGAGACCAGCCTGACCAACATGGTGAAACCCCATCTCTACTGAAAATACAAGAATTAGCTGGGTGTGGTGGCATGGGCCTGTAAACCCAGCTAAGGAGGCTGAGGCAGGAGAATCGCTTGAACCTGGAAGGCGGAGGTTGCAGGGAGCCGAGATGGCACCACTGCATTCCAGCCTGGGCAACAAGAGTGAAACTCTGTCTCAAAGAAAAAAAAAATTCCTGCGTCACTGCTTTCTCTTCCCCACTCTGGCTTGATCCCTCTCCTACCTCCTGGACGGAAGCCTTAGCATTTGGGCCGGAGTTGTAGGTGGGACTCGTGACCTTTCCCAGACTCTGGGGAGCAGCTTCTCCAATAGTCAGGGATCTCAATGACCTTCTTTCCTTCCTTCCTTCCTTCCTTCCTTCGTGCCACTTGCAAAAGTTCAATGATTATTCAGAAACTGGAAGAAGGATTTCTCTTCCTACCTCAGGAGAGAAAGAAACATTTATTGGTCCCTTCTTCCATTTATGATCAGGAGCTAAAAGAGAAGGCACTGCTAGAACACCCTCCCTTTCCTGTCTCCCCAGCATAAGGCTTTCATTCCAGGCCAGCCCTGAGGCACCAGAATGCCTTTATTTTCCCCATAAACGAGATCCCTTCTCTGTCTCCCCTTCAAGTCCTCTGGATCTGACCTTGGGAAACAAATCAGGTGTGTGCAGAATTGGCTGTGCCACGTTAGAGAATGCAAGGAAAGTCTTAGCTTAGGGGCTTCTTTTCAGTTCTGATAGTTTTTACCTCTCTGTCCTCTGATAGTTTTTATCTCTCTGCCCTGTAGTTAGATGGTGGGCCATTGCCATGGTGGGGGATGGAGAGGACAGACTGGAAGGTGGCACCAGTCACAGCCTGGCTGGAGGTGAAGGGAGTTGTTCTGGAAAAGGGACCAGCTCCTTGGAAGCCTGTGTATGTGTTAGAAATGAACCTTCACTGCACACTTTCCACAAGATGAAAAAAAAAAAAAAAGAAAGAAACACACCTTTACTGTATTATAATGCACAAGCTTCCATTTCCTCTCTGGACCTCAGGTTTTCTTTTCTTTTCTTTTTTTTTTGAGTCAGAGTCTCGCTCTGCCACCTAGGCTGGAGTGCAGTGGCCTGATCTCTGCTCACTGCATCCTCTGCCTCCCGGATTCAAGCAATTCTCAAGCCTCCACCTCCTGAGTAGCTGGGATTATAGGTGCCCACCACCACGCCTGGCTAATATTTGTAGTTTTGTAGAGACAGAGTTTCACCATGTTGGCCAAACTGGTCTCAAACTCCTGAGTTCAAGTAATCTTCCTGCCTCAGCCTCCCAAAGTGCTGGGATTACAAGTGTGAGCCACTGCACCCAGCCTGGGCCTCAGGTTTTCAATTCTGTAAACTGTTGGTGCTGGATTTGATCGTTAAGATCGCTTTTAGTGCTTATGCTCTGCCACCTCCACCCTATGCCCCTAGACTATTTGTGACGAAAGGAGAAACAGCAAACACCAAATGAGCTGCTCAGAGGCCACATATACACACATGATTTCACAAAAATGAATGGATGGTTGCTGTGGGCAATGGAGAGGAGAGACAGGGTAAAGGGGTAGCAAAAACTTCCATGTAGTTTTTGTACATTCCAAGAACTTTAAAGCAAGAGGGGTGGATTATGAATGTTAGAATAGAACGACCTGTTACACATACAGTCTTAGGGTACAAGGCTATGATCACCTTAACTCTTTTTGACTTCTTTATTCCACGTCACATGAACACACACAGACACACGCATACATGCACCCAATCATGATGTTCACCGGAGAGAGTACTCTTCCCTGCTGTTAGAACTTCTGCCCATCAAGCGGCTGCTGCCACTTCTGGCTCTGCCAGACACATATTCTAAATCACAGAGCACTATTCTCCCTGGCACATAACCCCTGAGCACCAACACGTAAACAGCAGCCTGGGGGCCTGAAATCAGTGCATTCAGAGGCCCACAGACGCTGCGTGCTTCCAAGGGCACAGAACAAAGGTCGTCTGGGGGCTGAAGGCCAGCACAGTGCTCTCTCTGGGCAATGTGTGCTTCTATCCCTAGTTGGATGACCTCTTCAGGCAGTACTAATTCCCCTCAGGTCAGTCATTAGGACGACTTCTCTGAGCAGTAGACCACTTGTCTCCACCCCTCTGCTGACCATCAGAAATGATGGTGAGAGTATAATTGGGCACATCCCCAGGGGCGGACCATTTGGCAGTGTCTTTCAAATTTGCAAATGCATAGACCTTATAACATAGCGAAACCTATTTGTAGAATATACTCACATACAGGTGAAATGACATGTGTCTTTAAGTTATTTGTTGCAACACCATCTGTTAGTAAAGATAAGAAGTAAGCTCGATGTCTATCAGTAGCTGACTGGTTTCATAGACAATCAAATAACCATACAATGGGATACTGAAAATGAGACAGTTTTGCCTGGGCGCAGTGGCTCATACCTGTAATCCTAGCACTTTGGGAGGCCCAGGTGGGTGGGTCACCAGAGTCAGGAGTTTGAGACCAGCCTGGCCAATGTTGCAAAACCCCGTCTCTACTAAAACTATGAAAGTTAGCCAGGTATGGTGGCACGCACCGGTAGTCCCAGCTGCTTGGGAGGCTGAGGGAGAAGAGTTGCTTGAACCTGGGAAGTGGAGGTTGCAGTGAGCCGAGATCGTGCCACTGCACTCCAGCCTGGATGACAAAGCAAGACTCTGTCTCAATAAAATAAAATAAAATAAAAAAAGAAAGAAAAAGAAAATGAGACACTTTTGTGTATCAATCTGGAAGGATCACAGATACATAGTCAAGTTGAAATAAACAAGGTGCAGAACAGTGGGTATATCAGATTGCTATTTGTATAGAAAAGAAAGGATAAAAGAATATATATATTTATATTGACTTATATCTATATAAAATATTAGCTGAGGGATAAACCAGAGACTAATGGTAGTTACCTGCTAGGGAGATGAAAACTGAGATGAAGACAAGTCTCTATTATGTGCATTTGGTGTATTTTGATGGTTAAATAATGTGCACATATAATCTATTCAAAAAAATTAGGTTAAAAAAACACAAAATCACAAAAAAGAGCCAACAGTCTATAGACTAAAGTGGCAAAAAAGGGAGCCTTTGGCAGGGGGATGGCAGGGGGAAACCAGACTGAGGAATGAGAGCAGGGATGGGTTGGCAGAGGAGGAAGAAGTCAGGTGTCTCAGTGTTGCTGTGTTTGCTCATAAAACCTTCCCTAACTGGAGTCAGAAATTTCTCTTCTTACAGTGTCATTTGATTATTGGCCTAATTATTCCCCAAACTCAGGCACACTCAGGTGGTTTGAGAAATCCTGTCTTTTTTGAAAATGTTAAACATTTTTATACACTTCTTCCAAATTACAAAGTCACCCCTAAGGCATTGACATCCTTTGAGGTTGCTTCACTTCCTGGCACCCCTTTCCCTTCCCCCTCCAATGCTGATGTCCTGGAAAAAAATTGCTGAATGGCATGCGTTGATTTTAGAGATTACTTTTTGGGAATCTTATGATACCCCTTTGAGACAACTGGCAACACCACTCTGGGGTGTTGCAAAACCCTACTTGGGAGTGACCGCCTTGATGGTCAACAGGAAGCCACAGCCAAGACTCCAGGCCCAGTGGGACCTGCACCATTCTGTCATGACTTGAGTGGGGGCAGTAAGAGATGGAAGGGGCCAGAGGCTGCCTCTTCACCTTCACCGCCATGGATTTCCATGGATCCAAAGGCCTGCTTGGGGTTCTTCATGGGCATGGAAGTCACTTGCTTGGGAGTCCAAGACAAACCCTGCTCATGGGTGAGCAGCTGGGTCCCTGGGACACAAGACTGGTTCTTTTTCTTGGGGATAATTTTAGGTTCTGAATTCCCTTGCAATCTTCCTAACTCCCAGCCCCTGGCTCAGCCTCCCAGAGCGATTGTTCATACCAGTGACTATAAAGTGTTCTTTCGAAATATAGAGCTATTCAGAGACCTGCCAGGGCATAGCCCTGAAGGCATTTTCCATGATAATTTTTCCCCCTTTGTCCCATTGTTTCAGAGGAGGAAGTGTGACAGCTCAAGAATCAGGTCCTGATAGGCCCTAATAAGGTGTGGCATCTTCCTGCCCCTCCACTTGAACCCGGGGGCTTTATTTTCCAGCGCCCCCTCCCCACACGCAATCTGAGAGGAACTGGTTTAGAGATTGGGAGAGCTTGGGCTGGAAAAAGGAAGCCTTGCATGAGGGAAGGCAGAGGGAAAGAGGCCTTTGGTTTCTTCAGATGAGGGAAGCCTTTGGTGGAACCACCTAAAAGACTTCAGAGGCTTTGAAACACCAGGCCCGCCACCTCACACACTCAAAGATGAATGCATGAATTCCTCAACGCCTTCTAGTTTTTGAAAGTTAATGAATGAAATCCTTAAGGAAGGCCGGACATGGTGGCTCACGTCTGTAATCCCAGCACTTTGGGAGGCCAAGGCGGGTGGATCACCTGAGGTCAGAAGTTTGAGACCAGCCTGGCCAATATGGTGAAACCCCATCTCTACTAAAAATACAAAAATTAGCTGGGCATGGTGGCACATGCTCATCCCAGCTACTTGGGAGGCTGGGAGGCTTGGGAGGCTAAGGCAGAAGAATTGCTTGAACCTGGGAAGTGGAGGTTGCAGTGAGCTGAGATTGTGCCATTGCATTCCAGCCTGGGCAACAAGAGCAAAATTTCATCTAAAAAAAAAAAAAAAATCCTAAAGGAAGTGGAGCGAACACTTACCATTGGTGAGATGGCAATGGAACAGTTGTGTATAGCTGGGGGGGATGGTGGACATGCCTCATACCCAGTCACCCATTTACCCATTTTTTTTGAAAAAAATAGGGTCTTCCTTCTTGCTGTTCCAAGCTGGAGTGCAGTAGCATGATCATGGCTCACTGTAACCTTGAACTCCTGGGTTCAAGCAGTCCTCTCCTTTCAGTCTCTTGATTCATCCTTTTTTTTTTTTTTCAAGACGGAGTTTCACTCTTGTTGCCCAGGCTGGAGTGCCATGGTGTGATCTCGGCTCACTGCAACCTCTCCCTCCCAGGTTCAAAGGATTCTCCTGCCTCAGCCTCTCAAGTAGCTGGGATTACAGGCATGCACCACCATGCCCGGCTAATTTTTTTTTGTTTTTTTTGTTTTTGGTTTTTTTTTGAGACGGAGTCTCGCTCTGTCGCCCAGGCTGGAGTGCAGTGGCGCGATCTCAGCTCACTGCAAGCTCCGCCTCCCGGTTTTACGCCATTCTCCTGCCTCAGTCTCCCGAGTAGCTGGGACTACAGGCACCCGCCACCTCGCCTGGCTAGTTTTTCATATTTTTTAGTAGAGACGGGGTTTCACTGTGTTAGCCAGGATGATTTCGATCTCCTGACCTCGTGATCCACCCGTCTCGGCCTCCCAAAGTGCTGGGATTACAGGCTAGAGCCACCGCACCTGGCCCCGGCTAATTTTTTAAAATTATTTTTTAGTAGAGACAGGGTTTCTCCATGTTGGTCAGGCTAGTCTCGAACTCCTGACCTCAGGTGATCTGCCCGTCTTGGCCTCCCAAAGTGCTGGGATTACAGGTGTGAGCCACCACGCCCGCCTGTTGATTCATCCATTTTTAATATGTCTTTATAACAGAAGGATTTTAAGAGAAGGGGCCATCTAGAAAATCTCTAGGTGGAAAGGTGCATGGACGGGGCAGTGCAGAGTGGGGAAGATGGAGAAATTGAAATTCTTCAGCATCCCAGACTACATAGTGCCAAATCCAAATGCAAATCCAGAGCTAGCAATGAAAAAGACTCCTGAGCCTGCTAGTGGTTCATGCCTGCAATTCCAACTACTCAGGAGGCTGGGACAGGAGGGTGGTTTGAGCCCAGGAGTTCAAAGCCAGCCTGGGAAAGAAAAATCTACCCTCCAGAGAGAGAGAGAGAGAGAGAGAGAGAGACCTACCCTCCAGAGACAGACAGACAGAGAGAGACCTGAAATATGGTAAATTTCCTCAGTACCTGAAAATATTTAAAAAGAAAACAAAAACAGGCCGGGCGCGGTGGCTCAAGCCTGTAATCCCAGCACTTTGGGAGGAGGAGACAGGCGGATCACGAGGTCAGGAGATCAAGACCATCCTGGCTAACACGGTGAAACCCCGTCTCTACTAAAAACTACAAAAACCTAGCCGGGCGAGGTGGCGGGCGCCTGTAGTCCCAGCTACCCGGGAGGCTGAGGCAGGAGAATGGCGTGAACCCGGGAGGCGGAGCTTGCAGTGAGCTGAGATCCGGCCACAGCACTCCAGCCTGGGTGACAGAGCGAGACTCCGTCTCAAAAAAAAAAAAAAAAAAAAAAGAAAGAAAACAAAAACAAAAACAAAGCTGGAAGGAAAGAGAAGGTAATTCAAATAGAAGGGAAAGGGGACAGATCACACTAAGCTGAGGTCTTGGGAGAGGATATCTGGCTGAGCCCTATTACTTAGTTTAAAATACCTTAGGGGAGGGCACCCAAGTGGATAAGGGGCTCCTGTGAATCATTTGCTTGACTCCAGCGGGTTACCTTTGCCTTTGTAAAGGGTGGGGATGGGAGCGCTCGCCTCTCTCCTTCCCCTGTGTTGCTGTGGGACCTTCTGGGAAAGGAGGTGCGGGGCTCCAGGAAGCCAGTGCCCAGGGAGTGCTGTGCTGAGTCCAGGAGCCTGGCCATGGCAGGGGTGGACAGATCGTGGCAGAGGAGCCAGGGCGTCCCTTCCTCCAGATTTAGCTAAAAGAAACGTGGAGCATCCCATCGCCCATCCTCCCCACTCTCCAATTCCGCTCCAGAGGCCCTTCCAGACTACCGGCCTCTACCCCTTTAAGCGCCGCCACTCCTCCCCCAAGAGCGGTGGCACCGAGGGAGTAGGGGTGGGGGGAGGCTGAGCGCTCTGGCTGGGACAGCTAGGGAAGATGGCCCAGGCTGGGGAAGTCGCTCTCACGCCTCGCTGCCCCCTCCCCTGAGCCAGGTGATTTGGGAGACCCCCTCTTTCCTTCTTTCCCTCCCGCCCCACGCGCGACCCGAGGATGGCTCCGTGGTCTCATGGGAACAGCTCTCTAGTCCCTTGGCCGGACGTCCCCACCCTGGCGCCCAATACCGCCAACACCAGTGGGCTGCCAGGGGTGCCGTGGGCGGCGGCCCTGGCCGGGGCGCTGCTGGCGCTGGCGGTGCTGGCCACCGTGGGAGGCAATCTGCTGGTCATCGTGGCCATCACCCGGACGCCGAGGCTCCAGACCATGACCAACGTGTTCGTGACTTCGCTGGCCGCAGCCGACCTGGTGATGGGACTCCTGGTGGTGCCGCCGGCGGCCACGTTGGTGCTGACTGGCCACTGGCCGTTGGGCGCCACTGGCTGCGAGCTGTGGACCTCGGTGGACGTGCTGTGTGTGACCGCCAGCATCGAAACCCTGTGCGCCCTGGCCGTGGACCGCTACCTGGCTGTGACCAACCCGCTGCGTTACGGCGCACTGGTCACCAAGCGCCGCGCCAGGGCAGCCGTGGTCCTGGTGTGGGTCGTGTCGGCCGCGGTGTCGTTTGCGCCCATCATGAGCCAGTGGTGGCGCGTAGGGGCCGACGCCGAGGCGCAGCGCTGCCACTCCAACCCGCGCTGCTGTGCCTTCGCCTCCAACATGCCCTATGTGCTGCTGTCCTCCTCCGTCTCCTTCTACCTTCCTCTTCTCGTGATGCTCTTCGTCTACGCGCGGGTTTTCGTGGTGGCTACGCGCCAGCTGCGCTTGCTGCGCGGGGAGCTCGGCCGCTTTCCGCCGGAGGAGTCTCCGCCCGCGCTGTCGCGCTCTCTGGCCCCGGCCCCGGCTGGGACGTGCGCTCCGCCTGAAGGGGTGCCCGCCTGCTGCCGCTGGCCCGCGCGCCTCCTGCCTCTCCGGGAACACCGGGCCCTGTGCACCTTGGGTCTCATCATGGGCACCTTCACTCTCTGCTGGTTGCCCTTCTTTCTGGCCAACGTGCTGCGCGCCCTCGGGGGCCCCTCTCTCGTCCCGGGCCCGGCTTTCCTTGCCCTGAACTGGCTAGGTTATGCCAATTCTGCCTTCAACCCGCTCATCTACTGCCGCAGCCCGGACTTTCGCAGCGCCTTCCGCCGTCTTCTGTGCCACTGCGGCGGTCGCCTGCCTCGGGAGCCCCGCGCCGCCGCCCACCCGGCCTCATCCCCTCTGGCGCCCCTGAGGCCCGGACCAGCCCCGCGCAGCCCAGGCTTTGCCAACGGTTCGACGGGTAGGTAACCGGGGGAGAGGGACCGGAGGCTCAGGATCGGGAAGCATGCGATGTCTCCGTGGGTCAACTTTTTGAGTGTGGAGTTTACTAGGAGACGGTGGGAGCTGGGATGGCTTTGCTTGGAGAGAAGAGGGAACGAGGAGTAGCGAACCAAAATGGGACCCGTTGTCCTTTTCTTTCCGGATCCCGTCACTAGGGTAGAAGCAAAGGAGGGCGAGCAAGCGGTCTTTCCTCATCCAAGGACCCGAGGTGCGCCACCGGAAAGCGTCCCGAGGACTCTTGCCCTGCCTGGTCGGCTCTAGGGAATTTTTTTTTTTTTTTTAATAGAGACAGGGTCTCAAGTCTCTGTCGCCCACGCTGGAATGCAGTGGCGCGATCTCAGCTCACTGGGCTCCTGGGCTCAAGTGATCCTCCCATCTCAGCCTACTGAGTAGCTGGGACTACAGGCGAGCCCAACTAATCCCAGCTATTTTTTAAATTTCTTGTAGAGAGGGGGTTTTGCTATGTTGCCCAGGCTTGTCTTGAACTTCTGGCCTCAAATGATCCTTCTGTCTCAGCCTTCCAAAGCGTTAGGATTACAGGCCTGAGCCAGGGTGCCAGGTGGGCTCTAGTTTTGGTTTTCCAGCTTAGTTCTTTGCCCCACTCCCCCGATTTCTTGCCATCACTAGACCTGGCTTGGACTTGAAGGCAGGGCTAGTGCCACCCCCTTCCCCCAAGCCCTCGGCTTCAGTTCTGGGTTTTCTCAAAGGTTTGATGGCTGTGGAGGTGAGAATCCACTTCCGGTATGAAGTAAAGCTGTGAGTGAGGAGCCTGTGAGTGCAGATGTGTGCCCTCCCGCTCCCTGGGCTGGGTTGGAGTAGGGGTGGGGTAGGTCGTGTGTGGCTGGGTGGTGCCCTGGTGTTTTTGTGTAATTAAATATGTGTTCCAGGGTCCCTGATCTCTGGCATTCCCCTCAGTGCACCTGTTCCCCCCTTCACCCCAGGGTCTATTATCTCCCTTTTTTTTTTTTTTCCAGGGCTTCTTGGGAAGTTTCTTAGGCCTGAAGGACAAGAAGCAACACTCTGTTGATCAGAACCTGTGGAACGCCTTGGGCCTCTGTTCAGAATGAGTCCTGTGGGATTCCTGGGCTGTGACATTCTACCCTCTAGAACCTGAGGACTGGGCTATGCGACCCAAGGGGGGGATCCTTACTAAGTGGATTTTCACCATCCTCTCGCTCTGTCTGAGAGATGTTTTCTAAATCCCAACCTTGAACTTCACTCCTCACTCAGTGGTAGTGCCCAGCTGCCCTGGAGCAGCCGGCTGGCTTTGGTAGGGGCACCCATCACCTGGCTTGCTTGTGCAGTCAGTGAGTGCTTAGGGCAAAGAGAGCACCCCCGGTTCCATTCCTTCTGCCACCCAAACCCTGATGAGACCTTAGCATTCTCCAGGCTCTGTGGCCCAGGCAGAGAGCAGCAGGGTTGAAAAGACCAAGATTTGGGGTTTTGTCTCTGATTCCCTTATTACGGCTCTGAAGCACTGGCCTCTCTCACTTTAGCCATGGAGTGGCTCTGATCTACCTCACAGCAGTGTCAGAAGGACTTCGTCAGGGTTTTGGGAGCTCCAGGGTTCATAAGAAGGTGAACCATTAGAACAGTTTCTTTTCCTTTTGCAATCAGATTAATAAATATCACTGAATGCAGTTCATCCTTGGCCCTCTTTCTCTCCATTTGTTTTCTTTTCATAATCCACTTACTCCCTTCCCTTCCCCTCTGCACTGACTTTTGACAGAGGCAGTAAATTAGGCCTAATCCTCACCCTTTTCTTCCTAATCTTCATCAAACAAAAAATGAAAAATCTGTCGGGACGAAGGGGAGCAAGCTTGAGCCTTTGATATCTTGCTCCCCCACCCTTCCTGAAACTCTTGAAATCCAGTTGCCATTGAGTAGCAAAGCCGCGCTCCCCAAAGGACTTGGACAGAGTGCCCACAGGGGGATGGGCTGGCTGTGGCCAGGTTCAGGGCAGGGGGCATTTGTCCCCTCCATGCTATAAGCCAGTGGTGGATTCATAAGGTCCTGTGGTCATCAAGAACCAGTTTTGTCCAGTGCCTTAAGTGGTGTGTGTGTGTGCGCGCGCACACGCGCGTGTGTGTGTCGGGAGGCACAAAGCATTGCATATTTGGTCAAATGTCTTGTGTTATAAATATATTCTGATGTTTCCCAGCCTTTCCACAACCTCTACCTTCCCACTCCCCTTCCTCAGCTACAAATATCTGTATTATCCTCTTAAAGTAAAACTGGAGTTACAAATTTGAGCCTGTTGATACATTTTTCTCTTATTTCCATTTTTATGAATCCTATCAGGCAGGTTTCCTATGTAAAGAAAATTTCTATGGAAATCATTAGATCATTTTGTGAGTTTCTATTTAAACTCCGTGAGCCAAGACCATTGTCCAGGCTGATTTATGGGATACCCGGGAAATCACAGATGTTTTGCGTGCTTGTGATGTAGTGCGCAATGCGTTGTCTTGGTTCAGGGGCCCTAGAGTTATAAAATTCCATCTGCCCCAAGGAGGAACTCAGTGGATTTCCACATATGGGTGTTCCCTGTGGATTGGACCTGGTCTGTGCTGCTCTCTTTTCTCCGGGAGCCCAGGTTTTATTTCTCAGGATGTTTTCATACCAAAGATGACTTTCTCCTTTTCAACCAGGGCGGGGTGAAATATCTGGTGTCTGAGGTGTGCAGGATTTCTTGGCAAAGACTCAACTTTGTGGCTCTTAGTGGAGAAGGAAGTCTTGCTTGACAAATAAGAGGCCTTCCTCTCCCCATCTCTGGATATTCTCCCAACATCGCTGGATAAAGTTGGCCAGTCAGTGCTAGGCAGGGGAGAAGGATGATTTTGGAGGAGGGGCCCCTGGTGTGTAGCCTTGTCTTTGAACATTGTCCAGAGGCTCATACTGCTTGAGTCTTGCTGGACATACCCGTGCGCCAGCTGTCATACTCCTTTGCAGTGTTTAGACTTGTGCTGGGGCTATGGATTCCATCTGCAGATTGTCAGATAGAATCTGACAATCTGGTCATTTCTCCAGCAACTTGTGGCCAGGCGTCAAGTGGAGGGAGATTTACATCCTTGGATGGGAGCAGGCTGCTTTTGCTAGCATGAGGCCTGAGTACTTGAACTGTAGAAGACAAACAGCCATCCTCCGAACCCAGAGATGTGACGACTTCGAGGCCCACGAGAACAACAGAGCCCCTAGAGCCGCTGGCCTCCCCAGAGTCTGTTAGCTGGAGCTGGGTGTGGGACAGAAATGACACGGAAGAGAGGGCTGAGTTGGAGGAGAGGGAATGAAGAGCGGGCTTTTTCAGAGCTGACCTACCCTCTGCATCAAGTGGAACTGAGGGGTAACAGGCAGAATTTGGGTACAGGAGGATGTGGAGGGCTGACTTTCCCAGACTTTCTTCTGGGAAATGGAGGTAGGTGCAGGCTATGGTACTCATGGGGAGTCTCTGGGCCGTAGTCCCATGCTGGCTGCATCCTCAACCCCAGGAGAGTAGGAGCAGCTCCTCTCCTCCGTGTGTTTCCATTGCACCCTACATGGTCCTGGGAGCACAGGGGAAGGCGTGGAAATAGCACTTCTTACTGTTTCCGTCCTAAAACAGCCTAGATCCAGGCCTTTTGAAGGCCTCTTGGCGAAGGTATGTCTACACAGTGTCTGTGTTTGGGTGTCTGTCCAGAATGGGGAAGTGGGGGCCTGCCATGGCAAGCACTGCTAATGCTCTCCCTCACAGGACAAGCCTGAGTATAGTCTGCCTCTGGCCAGTGAGAAGCAGCTGAAGCATAACATGCAATTCGGTTTAATTTGAGGCCGAGGTTGGCGGATCACCTGAGGTCAGGAGTTCGAGACCAGCCTGGCCAACATGGCAAAACCCCGTCTCTACTAAAAATACAAAAATTAGCCAGGCATGGTGGTAGGCGCCTGTAATCCCACCTACTCGGGAGGCTGAGGCAGGGAGAATGCTTGAACCCGGGAGGCAGAGGTTGCAGTGAGCCGAGATCGCACCACTGTACTCCAGCATGGGCGACAGAGTGAGACTCCATCTCAAAAAAAAAAAAAAAAAAAAAAAAAATGACAAGGAAAAAGAGAACTTCATAGAAATCAAATAACTTCCTTGTATTGACTCTCACCCCATCTACCAGACTCCAAAGTCCATTTTCTCTTCTCTACACGCACTGCTTAGAAGCAGTTATGTGACACTGAACAAGTCACTTAGCCTTTCTGACTGTTTCTTTGCCTGTGAATCGACTGGAGATTACATGATCACTCTACTCAGCTCATGCAGGCTGCTTTTGAAGACCCAGTGAGACACTGTGTGTCAAAGTGGTTTGGAAACTGAAAATGCTCCTCCGGTGTAAAGTGGTGGAATCAAAATCTGGAGCTTGGATGAGTCCCAATCTATTACAGCAGGGATCCCCAACCCCTCGGCCACAGACTGCTACTGGTCTGTAGCTTGTTAGGAACTGGGCCACACAGCAGAAGGTGAGTGGAGGGCAAGTGAGCATTACCACCTGAGTTCTGCCTCCTGTCAGATCTGTGGCTGCATTAGATTCCCACAGGAGCGTGAGCCTTAAAATGAACTGCACATGCGAGGAATCTAGGTTGCATGCTCCTTCTAAGAATCTAATGCCTGATAATCTGAGGTGGAACAGTTTTATCCCAAAACCATCTTCTCCCCTGTCTGTGGAAAAATTGCCTTCCACCAGATCGGTCCCTTGTGCCAAAAAGGTTGGGGATCACTGTCTTATAGTGTCTTGCTCTGTGGCCCAGGCTAGAGTTCAGGGGCACAATCATGGCTCATTGCAGCCTCAGCCTCCTACTCAAGTGATCCTCTCATCTCAGCCTCCCAAGTGGCCAGGACTACAGGCTTACACCACTATGCCCAGCTAATTAAATTTTATTTTTTGTGGAGACTGGGTATTTCTATGTTGCCCAAGCTGGTCTTGAACTCCTGGGCTCAAGAGATCCTCCTGCCTCAGCCTCCCAAAGTGCTGGGATTATGAGCATGAGTCACTGGTCCTGGCCCTGGTTTTGCTCCCTGTATAGTCCTGTTTCTATTGACAGCCTGGGTCTTGGACCCACTTGTCTTTGGTCTTTGTGGACATGCCCTGCCTGGTCTTTCTTCTGCAAGTTTGTACTCACCTCAGACTGACTCCTTTGGTTTTCTGTCCTGGTCTCTCTACATGTCCACCTCTGACTCTGTTTCCATGTTCAGACCCTGGTCTGGCCCGATATTTAGCTCCTGGTCTGGATCACCCCATCATTGCCAATGCAACATTTACAATGAGAACAATTTTAAGAATGGGTAGGCTAGGTGCAGTGGCTCACGCCTGTATAATCCCAGCACTTTGGAAGGCCAAGGCGGGTGGATCACCTGAGGTCAGGAGTTCAAGACCAGCCCTGCCAAAATGGTGAAACCCCCATCTCTACTAAAAATACAAAAGTTAGCGGGGCGTGGTAGTGGGCACCTGTAATCACAGCTGCTTGGGAGGCTGAGGCAGGAGAATCACTTGAACCTGGGGAGGCAGTAAGCAGAGATTGCACCACTGCACTCTCAAAAAAAAAAAAAAAAAAAAAAAAAGAATGAGAAGATTTAGAACAGAAGGTACCTCTGGATCTCAGGACATTATGGTCTGTTGTAGTAGGGGGTTCATGAGAATGGGGCCCTCTTTGTCTCCATGAGAAAGAGGAGAGAAGGTGGCATATACTTTGCTAGGGCTGCCATAACAAATGATTGCAAACTGGGTGGCTTAACACAAGAGCAATTGATTCTCTCAGGGCTGTGCTCCCTATGAGGCGGGAAGGGAGGATGCCTCCTTGCTTCTTCTCATATCCTGGTGTTTGCTGACAATCCTTAGGATCGTTTGGCTGGAGCTGTATCATTCTAACTTCTCCCCCGTCTTCACAGGGCCTTCCCCTGTCTGTCTGTGCCCACATTTCTCTCCTCTTATAAGGACATCAGCCATTGGATCAGGGCTCAACCTAATCCAACATGACCTCATTTGAACTTGGTTACATGTGCAAAGACCCCATTTCCAAATAGGGTCACATTCACACATTCTGGGTGTTAAGACTTCAACATACTTTCAAGCAGACATAATTCAAACCCTAACTGAGGGTATGATGGGGAAGGGGGAGACACAATTGCTCCAGACCTTTCCAAGCTTATCTTATTCCTGCTGCTTCAAATTGCCATTTCTTTTTCTTTCTTTCTTTCTTTCTTTTTTTTTTTTTTTTGAAATGGGTTCTCACTCTGTCACCCGGGCTGGAGTGCAGTGGCATGATTTTGGCTCACTGCAACCTCCGACTCCTGGGTTCAAGCAATTCTCCTGCCTCAGCCTCTCGAGTAGCTGGGACTACAGGTGCATGCCACCATACCCAGCTAATTTTTGTATTTTTAGTAGAGATGGGGTTTCACCATGTTGGCCAGGCTGGTCTTGAGCTCCTGACCTCAGGCGATCTCCTGCCTTGGCCTCCCAAAGTGCTGGGATTACAGGCTTGAGCCACTGTGTCTGGCCCAAACCCACATTTCTTTTTTTTTTTTTTTTTTTGGAGGTGGGGCTTTGCTCTGTCACCCAGGCTGGAGTGCAGTGGCTGGATCTCCGCTCACTGCAAGCTCCGCCTCCCGGGTTTTACGCAATTCTCCTGCCTCAGCCTCCCGAGTAGCTGGGAGTAGCTGGGACTACAGGCGCCCACCACCTCGCCCGGCTAGTTTTTTTTTTGTATTTTTTAGTAGAGACGGGGTTTCACCGGGTTAGCCAGGAGGATTTCGATCTCCTGACCTTGTGATCCGCCCGTCTCGGCCTCCCA
>NC_045440.1:36303396-36313727 GCF_002776525.5 Piliocolobus tephrosceles | reverse complement strand
TTCTAAGGCTCTGTTTCATCCTGTCGCCAGCCAGGAGGGTGGCAGGGGTGCTCCCATTCCTGGATTTCCATTGCTGGGGCTTTCCTCCCATCTCCCTGGGCCCTGATTGAAGGGATCGTTTATCAGGGGACTTGCGTTTGCTGTCACCTGGAGTAGAAGTTGCTGTCCACTCTTTATTCTTCCCATCTTCCTTGAGTAGTAGAAAATTTAAGTTTTAGCTGGAAACATGGCCTCCTAGCTAAAAACACTTGGCAGCATTTGCAGGGTGTGGTGGCACTCACCCGTAGTCCCAGCTACTAAGGAGGCTGAGGCAGGAGAATCGCTTGTACCTGGGAGGTGGAGGTTGCAGTGAGCTGAGATCGTGTCACTGCATTCTAGCCTGGGTGACAGAGTGAGACTCCGTCTCAGAGAAAAAAAAAAAGGAAAACACTTGGCAGCCTCACTTGCAGATATGCGTGGCCACGTGACTAAGTGCTACCAGCAGAAGTGTGCAGCACTGGCTGGAATGCCAGTATGACGGTGAGAACTGAAGTAGCCACCTATGGTCACAAGACAGCAATCATGTGTCTTGGATGTCAGAAGAACCAGATGGAAGGAGCCTGGGTCTCTGGCAGTGTGGAGCCACCATTTCGGCCCCGGACTGCTTATGTTTAAGACATTTAAATGAAAGAGAAATAAACTTCTGGCCAGGCACGGTGGCTCATAGATCCCATGCCCATTTTCGAGGCCTTATATCCAGTTCCACAAACCACACCATACAGGGCTGGGCACAGTGACTCACACTTGTAATCCCAGGGCTTTGGGAAGCTGAGGTAGGAGGATTGCTTGAGTCCAAGAGTTTGAGATCAACCTGGGCAGCACAGGGAGACCCCATGTCTACAAAAATTTTTCAAAAACGTATCCAGGTATTGGTGGCATGTGCCTGTAGTCCCAGTTACTCAGGAGGCTGAAGTGGGAGGATGGCTTGAGCCCAGGAGGCTGCAGTGAACTATGATTGCACTACTGCACTTTAGCCTGGGCAACAGAGCAAGACCTTGCCTCTAAAAACACAGATGCACATACACAGAAACTAGAATAAGCTTGTATCTTGTATAAGCCACAGTTACTTTAGCCATTTTTCTTTTCTTTTTTTAACAGTAGCTGACCTGAACAAATATATCAGCCAAGGAGTGGGAAGGAAGGTTATACCGTTTTTGGGGTGTATAGGTTATACCTCTGGGGAGAGGCACGGACATCTTCCTGGGTTCTGCAATGAATGTAGCTTAGGTTAATCTAGCCATAAAGCGGCCTTGCTCTGGTACCTCGTAGGGTACCTCTGATCTGTGAGAACTGACATCTCTCTAGAGTCTAAGTTCTTGTTGCACCTGAGACCACCAAGTCCGTCTCCTTGACATTGATTCTTATGGGAATAATTATCAATAAGTATATTAGCTTCCTGAGACTGTCAAAACAAATTACTACAACCTTGGTGGATTAAAACGACAGAAATGTATTCCCTCACAGTTCTGGAGGCCAGAAGTTTGAAATGAAGGTTTTGGCAGAGCTAGTTCCTCCTGGAGGTTCCTAGGGGAAAATCTGCTCCATGCCCCTGGTGACTCCTAGCTTCTGGTGGCCCTGGCAGTTCTTGGCATTCCTGGGTTTATAGACATGTCACTCCAGTCGCCACCTCTATCTTCAATTTGTGTGGCTTTCCCGGTGTTGCTGTGTGTCTTCTCCTTTCTGTCTCTCTCTCTCTCTCTCTCTCTCTTTTTTTGGTGACAGAGTCTTGCTCTGTTGCCCAGGCTGGAATGCAGTGGCGCAATCTTGGCTCACCACAACCTCCACCACTCAGGTTCAAGCGACTCTCATGTCTCAGCCTCCTGAGTAGCTGGGATTACAGGCGCATGCCACCACACCTGGCTAATTTCTGTATTTTTACTAGAGATGGACTTTTACTTTGCCCAGGCTGTCTCAAACTCCTGACCTCAGGTGATCTGCCCCCCTCGGCCTCCCAAAGTTTGTTTTTGTTTTTGTTTTTGAGATGGGGTCTCACTTTGTCACCCAGGCTGGAGTGCAGTGGTACAATCGTAGCTTACTGCAGCTGCAACCTCCTGGGCTCAAGCAATCCTCCTACTTCAGCCTCCTGAGTAGCTGTGACTACATGCCCATGCCATCACACCTGGCTAATCTTTTTATTTTTATAGACAGAGAGTCTCGCTATGTTGCCCAGGCTGGATTTGAGCTCCTGACTCCAAGCAATCCTCTTGCCTCAGCCTCTCAAAGTGCTGGTATTATAGGTGTGAACCATGATGCCCAGCCCTTTCTGTCTCCTATAAAGACACCTCTCATTGGATTTGGGGCCCATCCTAGTCCAGTATGATCTCATCTCAAGATCCTCAACTTAATTACATCTTCAAAGACCTTTTTTTCAAATAAAGTTACATTCTGAGGTTCCAGGTGAAAAAACCTCACCCACTACAGTGAGATACACTTGTGAGCCCTTTAACTAGGAGTTCTGTTTCCATAAGTTTAGCATCCACTCCAATCACTGCCACCCCACCAGGGAAAGGCTGTTTTCTCCAGAAGTTCTTAGACTCTGTGATAAGCACAATTCTGAGATGACCCCCAGTGACCTCTAATGACCGTGGGTGGGGCCCATAACTTGCTTCCAACCAGTAGAATATGGCAAAGGTGATGGGATGCTACTCTTGGACTATGACACATGGCAGAAAGGAAGGGATTTTTTTTTTTTTTTGAGATGGAGTCTTGCTCTATCACCCAGGCTGGAGTGCAGTGGTGCGATCTCAGCTCACTGCAAGCTCCACTTCCTGGATTCACGCCATTCTCCCCGCCTCAGCCTCCTAGTCGCCCAGGCTGGAGTGCAGTGGTGCGATCTCAGCTCACTGCAAGCTCCACCTCCTGGATTTATGCCATTCTCCCCGCCTCAGCCTCCTGAGTAGCTGGGACTACAGGTGCCCACCACCATGCCTGGATAATTTTTTTGTATTTTTAGTAGAGATGGGGTTTCACCATGTTGGCCAGGATGGTCTCAATCTCCTGACCTTGTGATCCACCCGCCCTGGCTTCCCAAAGTGTTGGGATTACAGGTGTGAGCTACTGTGCTTGGCCGAGGAAGGGATTTTGAAGATGTAATTACAGTCCCTAATCAGTTGATTTTAAGCAAATAAAGAGGGAGATTATACTGGGTAGGCCTGACTTAATAAGGTGAGTTATTTATTTTAAAAAAGGGTCTAGAGCTCAGAAACAGAGACATACTCCTACTGGCATAGAGGAAGCTAGCCACTGAGAATTCTACGACTGTAAGAAAATGAATTCTGGCCAGGCGCAATGGCCCACACCTGTAATCCCAGAATTTTGGGAGGCCAAGGTGGGCGGACACTTGAGGCCAGGAGTTCGAGACCAGCCTGGGCAACATGATTAAACTCCATGTCTACTAAAAATACAAAAACAAACAAACAAAAAAACAAAAACTAGCTGGGTGTGGTGGCAGGTGCCTGTAATCCCAGCTACTCAGGAGGCTGAGGTAGGAGAATCACATGAACTTGGGAGGTGAAGGTTGCAGTGAGCTGAGATCTTGCCGCTACACTCTAGCCTGGGTGATTGTCTCAAAAAAAAAAAGGTGGGGGGGATGCTGCCAACAACCACAGGAACTAGGAGGACAATGAGCCTCAGGTGAGACCATAGCCCTAACCAACATCTTGATTGCAGCCTGGGGACCCTAAGCAGAAGACCCAGCTAAACCATACCTGAACTCCAGACATATGGGAACTGTGAGAAAATAAATGTGTTATTCTAAGCTGCTGAGTTTGTAGTAATTTGTCACACACAACAGAAAATGAACACACACTTACTACACTATACAATTCTGCCTGAGGCTGCTGTTTCTAGCAGTCCTTCTCTGACAGTGCTTTTTTCTTCTCCTCTTTTTTTTTTTTTGACAGGGTCTTGCTCTGTTGCCCAGGCTGGAGTGCAATGGTGCAATTACAGCGCATAGAAGCCTCAACCTCCCATGCTCGAGTGATCCTCCCACGTCAGCCTCTCAAATAGCTGGGACTACAGGCATACACCGCTACTCCTGGCTAATTTTTTGTGATTTTTATACAGATGGGGTCTGACTATGTTGCCCAGGCTGGTCTCAAATTCCTGGGCTCAAGCAATCCTCCCACCTCAGCCTCCCAAAGCACTGGGATTATAAGCATGAGTCACCGCACATGGCCAGGCAATGCTTTTAAAGGTGCCCCTTCAGAACTCAAGATACACTGGGATGACAAGCTCAGGAAGATCCCCTTGCAATGATCTGCCACGCTTTTTGAAGCCTTCATCTTAGTCTGTTTCATTTTGCTATAAAGACAAATCTGAGGCTGGGCAATTTATAAAGAAAAGAGGCTAACGTAGCTCATGTTTCTGCAGGCTGAGAAGTTTAAGGGCATGGCCCTGGCTACTGGCAAAGAACTTTTGTGCTGTATCACAACATGGCAGAGAGGGTCAAAGAAGAAGTGGATATGTATGCAAAGGGGAAAACCTGAGGGGCGTCCTGGCTTTATAACATCCCACTCTGTTGGGAACTCATTCATTCCTGCAAAAACTAATCCAGTCTCATGAGAGTCAGAATTCACTTACTCCTGCAAGAACAGCTCCAAGCCATTCATGAGGGATCCACCTCCGTGACCCAAACACCTCCCACCCAGTGCTCCTTCCCAGTGCTGCCGTATTGGGGATCAGATTTCCACATGAGTTTTGGTGAGGACAAACAATATTCAAACCCTGGTAGGCTTATCTGGGACTCTTGCTTTCATGTCCCAGGAACAGGATCTCTGTGTGTCCATCGTTTGCTCCTGAGAGATCAACCAGTGATCCCAAGATTCCTTGGTCCATATACACTTTTTAAGTAATTTAAGGCCAGGTGTAGTGATTTATGCCTGTATTCCTAGTGCTTTGGGAGACTGAGATGGGAGGATTGCTTGAGGCCAGGAGTTTGCGACCAGCCTGGGCAACATACTGAGACCAAGTCTCTACAATATTAGCCAGGTGTGGTGGCGTGTGCCTGTAGTCTAAGCTACTGGGAAGGCTGAGGTGGGAGGATTGTTTGGGCCTGGGAGGTCAAGGCTGCAGTAAGCTGTGATAAAGACACTGCACTCCAGCCTGGGTCACAGAGCAAGACCTTGTATCAAAAAAAAAAAAAAAAAGAAAAGAAAGAAAGAAGAATAAATTTAGGAGCTAGAGGTTCAGAACTCATTTATCACAGTTTCATTTCTGAGGTGCCAGTGAGGAGCCACACTTTATAACTCAGAGGCACAGCACAGCATATGTGGTTTCAAAATCTCTTTATCAAGAAACAAGATGAAACATGGCCTCCACTGTGGATATTTCCAGAAGGGAGTGGGGACGGGCCACTTCTTCCCAGTGGAGAGGAATGGGAATGGGAGAGCTCTGCAACAGTCGGTGCCACCCACACAGTCTCTGGTTTCTCTTCCAGTCATGGATCACTTGACCAAGCCTGTCCTTCTGGGGCCTCCCCTTGGGCCTGAGTCTGAATCTAATTGACATTGGAACACTCTCCCAGAGTCACAAGGAGGGGTGCTGCAGGAATGAGGGAAGCAGAAGCAGCTGCTTTTCTAGTGGAGAAATTCCTACCATCTTTTTTTGTGTGTGTGACAGTCTCACTCTGTTGCCCAGACTGGAGTACAGTGGTACGATCTTGGCTCACTGCAACCTCCGCCTCCCGGATTCAAGCAATTCTCCTGCCTCAGCCTCCCGAGTAGCTGGGATTACAGGTGCCCACTACCATGCCCGGCTAATTTTTGTATTTTTAGTAGAGACGGGGTTTTACCATGTTGGCCAGGCTGGTCTCAAACTCCTGACCTCAGGTGATCCGCCTGCCTCGGCCTCCCAAAGTGCTGGGATTACAGGCATAAGCCTCCGTGCCTGGCTGAGAAATTCCTACCATTTTGGGGGAGGGAAAAACATATGGGGCTGATGGCAAACTTTAGTGCTCCAGCTCCCGCAAGACTCAGCACCCAGGTGTGACACCTTCTCATTTTCTTTGCTCAGTCTTAAGAGCAAACTGTAGTTCTTACCCTAACCCACTTTCAAGACCACGCAGTTGGTGAGGTTGGTGACTATCTAGTATTGACTGGAGTGGTCTGGTATAGGAGCTTCCTATGTTATACAATGAAATATTTTTTTAAAATGTTGCCTTTGTTTTCTTTATTATTCCTTGCAAGTTGTTGTCATGAAAAAAAATCTGTTTCTTTAAAAAAAAAAAAAATGAGGTATAGGCCGGGTGCGGTGGCTCATGCCTGTAATCCCAGCACTTTGGAAGGCCAAGGCGGGTGGATCACTTGTCAGGAATTTGAGACAAGCCTGGCCAACATGGAGAAACCCCATCTCTGCAAAAAATACAAAAATTAGCCAGGCATGGTGGCGCGCACCTATAGTCCCAGCTACTCAGGAGGCTGAGGCAGGAGAATCGCTTGAACACGGGAGGCAGAGGTTGCAGTGAGTTGAAATTGTACCACTGCACTCCAGCCTGGGTGACACAGCAAGATTCTGTCTTTTAAAAAAAAAAAAAAAAAAAAAGGATAAAAGTCGTACAAAAAAAGTGGATGTTATTAATACAGAAGATATTGTTTAAGCAGATATTTTTCAAAAGCAGCCCTGCCTGCCAGCATCTCCCCCCAGGCTTGGTCCACTGCCTGGTATTTTTATGGAAGACATCTGGCAATTCCATCCCTTGGCCATTGCCTTAGCTCAGGCCTTCATCGCTTCTTAACTGAATTAACTAAAATAGTCTCCACTTGGCCTTCTTGCCTAATTCTGGCTCCCCTCCACAAGCCCCCAGATAATTTTTCTGAAACATAAATCTGATCATGTCATTCCCTTTCTCAAAATCATCCAGTGGTGTCCTAAAGGTTTTGGGGTAAGAGTCAGATAGGCCCTTAAAAGGCCTATCATTTTATGGGCAGAGCTTACTTCCCTAACTTGATTTCCCACCACTCCCTCAATATGCTTTTATTCCAACCACACTTAAATGCACTAAAATAATTCTCATTTTTTTGGTCTCTGTACCTTCACGCATTGTACCCTCTGTCATCCATTCAAACACAGACGGTACCTTCTGCTCATCTGTCCACCCCAGCAATACTGTTTTTTTTTGAGGCAGGGGCCCACTCTGTCTTCCAGGCTGGAGTGCAGTATAATCATAGCTCATAGCAGCCTCGACCTCCAAGGGCTCAGTTGATCCTCCCATGTCAGCCTCTGGAGTAGCTGAGACTACAGGTATGTGCCACCATGCCTGGCTTACTTTTGCAATTTTTGTAGAGACGAGGTTTTGCCATGTTGCCAGGCTGTTCTCAAACTCCTGGACTCAAGCCTCTGTCTGCCTTGGCCTTGCACACTTGTGGGATTACAGGCGTGAGCCACTGAGCCCAGCCTCAATAAGTTTTTGTTGAACGAACAAATTCTAATTATGTTACAAGGTGAAACTGACAGGGTTTGCCAATGGCTTGGATGCAGGGTTTAAGAGAAAAAAAGGGAAGTTGGGGATGAGCCCAAGATTTTTGGCCTGAGCACATGATGAAGTGAACTTGTCATTTACAAAAGTGGGGAAAATGTGGTAAGATCAGGTTTGGTAGGGGATATGAAACTATGAGTTAGTTTTCAGACACAGTACATTAAAACATTTATTTTAATTTTTTGTAGAGATAGGGTCCCACTACATTGCCCAGGCTGGTCTCAAACTCCTGGGCTCAAGTGATCCTCCCACCTCAGCCTCCCAAAGTTCTTGGATTACAGGTGTGAGCCACTGTGCCCAGCCAGTTTTTTAACACAGTGCATTTTAGTTTACTTTATTTTTAGATGGAGTCTTGCTCTGTCACCCAGGCTGGAGTGCAGTGGCACGATCTCAGCTCACTGCAACGTCTGCCTCCCAGCTTCAGACAATTCACTTGCCTCAGCCTCCCAAGTAGCTAGGATTACAGACGCCCACCACCACCCCTGGTTAATTTTTTATTTTTAGTGGAGATGGGGTTTCACCATGTTGACCAGGCTGGTCTCAAACTCCTGGCCTCATGTGATCTGCCTGCCTTGGCCTCCCAATGTGCTGGGATTACAGGTGCGAGCCACTGCACCCAGCCATGGACATAGTGCATTTTAAAAGTCTATTAATGATGAGTTATTTGTTGGAATATCAAATAGGCATTGGATTTTCAAGTGTGTAGGTCAGGAGAAAAGTTGGGGCTGGATACATATATTTGAGATAAGGGTATTTAAGCTCATGAAAGTAGGTAAGATCATCTGCATGGTGACCATAGGCAGAGAACAGAAGAATTCAGAGGACAGGGTCCTGGAGCATTCCAACATTCAGAGGTTAGGAATCGAAGAAACCAGCAAAGCCAACTGAGAAGCAGCAGCAGTGAGGCAAGAGGTGAACCAAAGGGAAATGGTGTCCTGGATGCCACCGGAAGAAAATGTTTTAAGGAGGAAGTGGTCAGTTGTATTACATGCTGTGGAAGCATCAGCTCAGAAGAGGACTGACAGCACATAAGTGAATTTGGCAGCATGAAGTTCTGGCATTTGTGATCTCAGTGAGACCAGCTCTGTTGATGTGGTGGTGATGAAATGCTCATCAGATTGGATCTGAGTCTATTTAGTGTTGCCATAAAGGCACACCTGAGGCTGGGTAATTTATAAAGAAAACAGGTTTATTTGGCTCACAATTCTGCAGGCTAGAAGACGGGACATCTGGGGAAAGTCCCAGGCTGCTTCACCCACTCATGGCAGAAGGTGAAGAGGAGCTGGTGTGTGCAGAGATCACAGGGCGAGAGAGGAAGCAAGAGAGAGCATAGGAGGGAAAGCTGCCTGGCTCTTTCCATAGGTTGGTGCAAAAGTAATTGCGTTTTTTGCTATCTTGTTTTTTTAATGGTAAAACCTGCAATTACTTTTGCACCAACTTATCAACAACCAGTTCTCACAGGAACTAATAAGAGTGAGAGCTCACTCACCACTGTGAGGAAGGCACCAAGACGTCCATGAATTATCTATCCCCAAGACCCAAAGACCTCCCATTAGGCCCCACCTCCGACATTAGGGATTGTATTAGTCCATTTTCACACTGCTGATAAAGACGTACCTGAGACTGGGAAGAAAAAGGGGTTTAATGGACTCAGTTCCATGTGGCTGGGGAGGCCTCACAGACATGGCGGAAGGCAAAAGGTGTGTCTTACAGGGTGGTAGACAGGAGAGAAAACTTGTGCAGGGGAACTCCTCCTTATAAAACCATCAGATCTCATGAGACTTACTCACTATTATGAGAACAGCACGGGAAAGACCTGCTCCCACGATGCAACTACCTCCCACTGGGTCTCTCCCATGACACATGGGAATTGTGGGAGCTATAATTCAAGATGAGATTTGGGTGAGGACACAGCCAAACCACATCAGGGATCAAATTTTAACATGAGATTTGGACAAACATCCAAATTATAGCAGATTGAGCCCAGCAGAATATGGGAGGGGAAGAAGTGGCGATACAGTACAAAACGTGCTTTCCTTTGCTGTGTTTCTGAAAAGGAGCAGAGAAGCATGATGTGGCTGATCACCATGTTGTTATTTTGGTTTGTCTGGGGACTGTTTCCCAGAATCCTTGTTAGATTCTGGGTTAGAGTTGGACAAAAGAGGAACTTACCCAATCTCTGGGAAGTGGAAGTGGAGCAGCAAACTTAATGTCTGAGACATAGGGTGAGACACAGAAGCAAAAGTAGTTGGAAGCCCCCACTTGCTTTAGACTCTCCTCCACCCACATTTAGCTCTGTTTCCAGACTGTTGGCACTGTACAGCACTGGAGGACCTGAGCCCATCAAAACACACCTGACTGCAACACACAGAGGCAGTAGCTATACAGAAGCCACACCTTTTGGCCCGGTGCGGTGGCTCATGCTTGTAATCCCAGCACTTTGGGAGGCCAAGGCGGGTGGATCACTTGAAGTCAGGAGCTTGAGACCAGCCTGGCCAACATGGCAATACCCTGTCTCTAGTAAAAAAAATACAGCACTTTGGGAGGCCGAGACGGGTGGATCACGAGGTCAGGAGATCGAGACCATCCTGGCTAACACGGTGAAACCCCGTCTCTACTAAAAAATACAAAAAACTAGCCGGGCGAGGTGGCGGGCGCCTGTAGTCCCAGCTACTCCGGAGGCTGAGGCAGGAGAATGGCATAAACCCGGGAGGTGGAGCTTGCAGTGAGCTGAGATCCGGCCACTGCACTCCAGCATGGGCGACAGAGCCAGACTCCGTCTCAAAAAAAAAAAAAAAAAAAAAAAAAAAAAAAAAAA
>NC_045440.1:36274215-36293396 GCF_002776525.5 Piliocolobus tephrosceles | reverse complement strand
TGAGTAGCTGGGACTACAGGCGCTGGCCACCATGTCTGGCTGTTTTGTACGTTTTTGTAGAGACAGGGTTTCGTCATGTTGCCCAGGCTGGTCCTGAACTGAACTCAAGTGATCCACCTACCTTAGCCTCCTGAAGTGCTGGGATTATAGGCTTGAGCCACCGATCCTGGGCTTGCATAATTTTTAACCTTTAAAATGGCATAGGCCGGGCGCGGTGGCTCAAGCCTGTAATCCCAGCACTTTGGGAGGCCGAGATGGGTGGATCACGAGGTCGGGAGATCGAGACCATGCTGGCTAACACGGTGAAACCCCGTCTCTACTAAAAAATACAAAAAACTAGCCGGGCGAGGTGGCGGGCGCCTGTAATCCCAGCTACTCAGGAGGCTGAGGCAGGAGAATGGCGTGAACCTGGGAGGCGGATCTTGCAGTGAGCTGAGATCTGGCCACTGCGCTCCAGCCTGGGCGACAGAGCCAGACTCCGTCTCAAAAAAAAAAAAAAAAAAAAAAGAAAAGGAAAAAAAGAAAATGGCATAGGTTTCAGTTGTCTTTTTTAAAAAGACAAAAATGATACACATTCACTAACAGCATATTGTTTTCATCAAGGAGAAAAGAAAAGGGAAAGTTGTATTTTCACGGGCACCTTCCCACAGCCCCATGGAGTCCAGGACAGACTTTTTTGCGGGCTGCCTGCAGAGCTCAGCCCTGGGGGCCCAAACCAGGCATCTGGAGCTTCCTCTGTGGTTTTCCTCACAGTCTGCATGACAAATGAAGGCCATCCCTGGGTTTCTCTCGTGGTGCAGAAGACCCGACTACAGATTTCACAGGATCCCTCCCTGAATTATGAGTACTTGCCCACCATGGGCCTGAAATCATTCATCCAGGCCTCTCTAGAACTCCTCTTTGGAAAGCACAGCCAAGCCATTGTGAAGAACAGGGTGAGAAGGCAGGCCCTCCCCTGGCTCATCCTGACAAAGAGAGTGGGTCTCTGGGTCTGCTCAACCTTAAACCCGAAAGGGACCTTGGAGGGCCCCCTGGTATTGATAAAGGAGATACCTGAGGCTCAGAGAGTCCACAGCTTTAGCCATAGAGTCAGGATCGGAATCCTAGTCCAGGTATTCCCTCCTCATACTGCTGATTTGAAAGCTCTTTCGAGATACGAATGATCTGAATTGGAGGTGGTGTTAGTATTCCCGTTACTGTTTTATTTTTTATTTATTTATTTATCTTTTTTTGAGACGGGGTCTCACTCTGTCGCCCAGGCTGGAGTGCAGTGGCCGGATCTCAGCTCACTGCAAGCTCCGCCTCCCGGGTTTACGCCATTCTCCTGCCTCAGCCTCCCGAGTAGCTGGGACTACAGGTGCCCGCCACCTCACCTGGCTAGATTTTTGTATGTTAGTAGAGACGGGGTTTCACCGTGTTAGCCAGCATGGTCTGGATCTCCTGACCTCGTGATCCGCCCGTCTCGGCCTCCCAAAGTGCTGGGATTACAGGCTTGAGCCACCGCGCCCAGCCCACTGTTTTATTTTTTAATGTATTTCATATATATATATATTTTGAGACAGAGTCTCACTCTGTCACTCAGGCTAGAGTGCAGTGGTGCCATCTCGGCTCACCGCAACCTCCACCTCCTGGGTTCAAGCAATTCTCATGCTGCATCCTCCTGCGTAGCTGGAATCACAGGCGTGTGCCACCACACCTGGCTAGTTTTTGCATTTCTTGTAGAGACAGGGTTTCACCATGTTGGCCAGGCTAGTCTCAAACTCCTGGCCTCAGAGGATTCGCCTACCTTGTCCTCCCAAAGTGCTGGGATTACAGGCATGAGCCACCGCGCCTGGCCTCCATTACTGTTTTAGAGTATTATTTCTATTTCTTTTCATTTTTTAATGTGTATTTACTTATTATTTTTTTGAGATGGAGTCTCACTCTGTCACCCACACTGGAGCGCAGTGGCTTGATCTCCGCTCACTGCAACCTCCGCCTCCCAGGTTCAAGTGATTCTCCTGCCTCAGCCTCTTGAGTAGCTGGGATTACAGGTGTGTGCCACCACATCTGGTGGCTAATTTTTGTAATTTTAGTAGAGACGGGGTTTCACCATGTTGGCCAGGCTGGTCTCAAATTCCTGACCTCAAGTGATCCGCCCACCTTGGGCCTCCCAAAGTGCTGGAATTACAGGTGTGAGCCACCGCACCAGGCCTATTTCTGTCTATTTCTTGATGGCAGGTAGGGGGTGTACATACTGTTGGTGACAGTGGTGCCTTCCAGCTTGGGGTCCAGTTTCTCAGAGCTTGGCATAAGGATGCTCGTATAGTTTACATCATCTCTTCTCAAAAAGGTTAGTCTTACCCAAGATGAGGGCGACAGCAAATCCCCATCCCCTGTTCCTAATCCTCATCCCATTTGCCATCTTCACTGTTATCCCTCATTCTCTATCATGAGCAAAATGGCAGACAAGCCAAGCTATTTATGTCCTTTTCCTGTTAATGTCCCACCTTCAGCCAGTGACTCTCAGCCTCACACTCCAGTACCTCTGCCTCCGTCTCTCTGTTTCCCATGTACCAGTTAGTGGCGGGGGGGTCTGTGTTCCCACAGAACTGCATGGACTCGTCTTCCAGGACATGGGCTTTACAGTTTGTGAATACTCCATCTGGAACCCCAAGAAGCTATGCGTGGACCCTGACATACTCCTCAATGTGGTGGAGGTAGAGGGGCCCTGCTCACAAACTCCTCCCCAGAGCTGACTTACAGTCTAATGTTCCTCTCCTCCCCACACCTCTTAAGTCATTCAAGACCTTTTCCAGGTTTGAATTTGCCTGGCCCTTCAATGGTAACTAACATGGAGGAGGACTTCACCCCCAAATGCCCCGGGGCCACCACTCCTGGGTAAAGGTGAAGCCTGATGAGACTGTCTGTACTTGCAGCAGATCCCACATGGCTGTGTCCTTGTGATTGGGAACATTATCGACTGCAAGTTGACACCAAGTGGGTGGGCAAAGTTGGTGTCCATGATAAAGGTAAACCCAATCTCCCGCCCAGCCTTCCTGTCTTTGACTCTCTGCTCTCTCCTCCATCCGTCTCATTCTTTTTTTGTTCTCCTTTCTCCTACAGAGCAAGCAGATATTCCCATTTTTTGATATTCCCTGTCAAGGTTTATACACCGGTGACTTGGAAGAAGATACTAGAATCTTACAATACTTTGTGTCTCAAGGCTTTGAGTTCTTCTGCAGCCAGTCTCTGTCCAAGAATTTTGGCATTTATGGTACAGTACAGGCAGAAGAAGGGAGGGTCTATTGCTGGAGTGGGGCCGCGCTCACAGCAGTGATGTTTTTGATATCTCCTCCTTAGGAGGGAGCCAAGGACTCCAGGGAGAGCACTATAGAGGCAGAAGTGAGGAGCACTGAGCTAAAATTTTGTTCTGTTACTCAATCTAGCCACCCAACCCAATTTGACTTAGATAATTTCACTCCCTCAGGCCTCTGTTTCCTCAACTATAAGATGAGAAGGTGGGGCTGGCATGGTGGGTGACACTTGTAATCCCAGTTGACACCTCCCAATCCCTCCTTTGGGAGGTCGAGGTTAGGTGATCACTTGAAGCCAGGAATTCAAGACCAGCCTGGGCAACACACCGAGACCCTGTCTCTACAAACAATTAAATCAGTTGGGCATAGTGGTACACACTGGTAGTCCTAGCTACCCGGGGGGCTGAGGCAGGAGGACTGCTTAAGTCCAGGAGGTTGAAGTTGCAGTGAGCTATGATTCCACCATTGCACTCTAGCCTGGGTGACAGACAGAGAGATAGTCCCTTAAAAGAAAAAAGGAAAGGAAAAAACAGAAGAGTAGAACTTAGTGATTTTTCAAGTTCCTTCCTCCTTTAAGACTCTGACTTATGGGTACTTTTGCTGGAAGGAGAGCCTCTGGCAACTTCTCGGAGCCTGAATACCACCCTGGCTGGGCTGCGATGAGGGTGGCTCAACCCTTTTTTCTGCGAGGTTGGAGGTTGAGATCTAGGTGAAGGTCTTAGGAGTGGAGGAAGGGGCTAAGGCTGAGGCTGTCTTCCCAACACTGCAGATGAAGGAGTGGGGATCCTAGTGGTGGTGGCAGTCAACAACCAGCAGCTGCTGGGTGTCCTCTCCCAGCTGAAGGGATTAGCCGAGGCCCTGTGGCTAAATCCTCCCAACACGGGTGCACGCATTATCACCTCCATCCTCTGCAACCCTGCTCTGCTGGCAGAATGGTAAGGGTGAGGGCTGGAGCAGGAAGGGATGGGAGAGGCCCTGGGCGCCTGCAGACCTGCTGATCCACAGGATTCAGCAGGGTGCTTCTCTCCTGCCCATGTGACCTTTTTACTCCATTCATTCGTCAACATTTACTGAGGACCTGATGTATACCAATGGCGGTGCCTATACCAAGGGTTGCCTTAGGGGACGGAGTGATAGGACATTTGTTTTGCACCCAGGCCAATGTTACCTGAACTCTTCCAGGTTGCTCGGGGAGATTAGACAGCATCAGGGGCTTGCAACTCTGGCAAAATCTGCCTGGGAGCCTCCTTGGCTTGCTTAAATTAATAAGGGATCAAATCTCCCTCCCACTCATAATCATCCCAGAGCCTCAGGCACTCTGTTGGGGACCTTTGAAGGTAAAAAGAGTGGACTGGCAATGAGGGAGGTTTGAGGGCAAGGGGGTCCTCACACCCTCCTTTCTCATTGTCCTTCCTTGGTAGGAAGCAGAGTCTAAAAGAAGTTGTAGAGAACATCATGCTAACCAAGGAAAAAGTGAAGGAGAAACTCCGGCTCCTGGGAACCCCTGGGTCCTGGGGTCACATCACTGAGCAGAGTGGGACCCATGGCTATCTTGGACTCAACTGTAAGGGTCTGGGGGCGGGTGTCCCCCTTTCTGACCTTTGGCCTGTATTTGAGCATTAAACTTCATGGACTAGGTGACCAGTTCCTAGCTTCACTCCAGATTTTGATTCTGTCCTCTGGAAAATGGGCTGCTTTAAAGACACCTCTGGACCCCCAGAAGTACCGACACTCCCTATCCTTCATAAACCAGCCTGGGTGCCTGGTGCAGTGGCTCATGCCTGTAATCTCAACACTTTGGGAGGCCGAGGTGGGTGGATCCCCTGAGGTCAGGAGTTCGAGACCAGGCTAGCAAACACGGTAAAACCCTGTCTCTACTAAAAGAACAAAAAACAAAAAGTAGCCGGGCATGGTGGTGCATCCCGTAATCCTAGCTACTTGGAAGGCTGAGGCAGGAGAATCACTTGAACCTGGGAGGCGAAAGTTGCAGTGAGCCGACACTGCGCCATTGCACTCCAGCCTGGGCAACAAGATCAAAACTCCATCTCAATCAATCAATCAATCAATAGAAAATGAGAAAAGAAACCAGCCTGGGCTAGAGGAGAATTGGAGATGGCCAGTCTCAGGATCTGAGACCTTGTCGTGATTTTAGCCCAGCAGGTGGAATACCTGGTCAGGAAGAAGCACATCTACATCCCCAAGAACAGTCAGATTAACTTCAGCTGCATCAATGCCAACAACATAAATTACATCACTGAGGGCATCAATGAGGCTGTCCTCCTCACAGAGGGCTCAGAGATATGTCTTCCAAAGGAAAAAAAACCCTGATTGGAATAAAACTTTAGTCTTTGCAAAAATCTTGTGCTGATTATTCATTGCTACAATTCATTTATTTACAAAGCACTTTCTTCACTTATTTATGAAGCAATGGTCTGGCCTCAGTACAGAGAGAGAGAGAGAGAGAGGGAGAAAGAAAGGCCCGGAGGGGAAGGGTATATCTGCCTTCATTGGCCATCTTATATTTATTGAGCACCTACTACATTAAGGCCCTGAGCTGGCTGTGAAAGGGAGTACAAAAACAGGTATGAACCAGCCTGTTTTCTCCAGACACTTACAGTCTAGTTGGGAGACAAGCCTTAGTCACATAAAACACTTAAGTAACATTTTAAGGCTGAATGTGATAGAAGTCAGAATGTATAAACAGAAAATGTGCCAGGAATTTAGAAAAGAAATACCTCAAAGTGGGCCGGAAGAGATGGGGAGCATCTCATGAGGAGGTAGGACTTGATTGGGATATTGATAGATGAATGGATTGGATGAATAACAACTAATGGAAGCTGGAAGGATAACCTAGGTCAATAAGAGCCAGAGCAAGTGTCACTGACATGATAAGAAAAAATAAATGTTTTATCGGGCATCTACTAATACATGGGACTCTGTAAACCCCCAGTATACCAACAGGTATATGACAAAGTTGGTGCCCTCCACTCTTTTGGGGAGATACAATTTACGTGGTTGAAAGGAAAAACTCACTTTTTTCTCTCCTCTACTGTGATTCTCAATTCTGACACAACATTGTATAGGGTTTTCCCCAAACAATTAATTCAGTTATTTGGTGGACATCAGTTGAGTGTCTTAAAATTCAATAGATTATTATTTTTTTCTTTTCTTGAGACGGCGTCTCGCTCTGTCGCCCAGGCTGCAGTGCAGTTGCACAATCTCGGCTCACTGCAACCACCACCTCCCAGGTTCGAGCGATTCTCTTGCCTCAGCTTCCCAAGTAGCTGGGACTACAGGTACGTGCCACCAGATCCGGCTAATTTTTGTATTTTTGTTAGAGACGGGGTTTCGCCATGTTGGCAAGGTTGGTCTTGGACTCCTGATCTCAAGTGATCCACCCGCCTTGGCCTCCAAAAGTGCTGGGATTACAGGTGTGAACCACCGTGCCCAGTTCAATTCAATAGATTCTGATACTATCTACCTGGAGTTAGCATCAAATTCCAGAGGTGAAGGACTCAGTTCTGCAAGACTGTACCCACTTCAGATGCCAGTCACATATCCAGTGGTGTGACCTGTGCATCTGCTATAAACTGGGGGTTCCTACCACTCCTTCCTTGGGTTTGATAATTTGCTAGAACAATTTGCATATCTCAGGAAAATAGTTTACTTATTAGATTATCAGTTTGTTATAAAAGGATACAACTCAGGAACAGCCAGATGGAAGACACACATAGGGAAAAGTGTGAGGAAAGGGGCGTGGAGCTTCCATGGTCTCTTCTCCTGGTTCCCCCTCCCAGTTCCTCCATGTGTTCGCCAACCTGGAAGCTCTCCCAAACCCTTTAGTTAGGGGTTTTTATGAAGGCTTCATTGCGTAGGCATGATGGACTGAAACACTGGCCATTATTGATTAACTCAACCTCCACCCAGTCCCTCTCCTCTCCCTAGAGGTCAGGGGTGGAGCTAAAAGTTCCAACCTTCTAATCACATTGTCAGCCCCTCCCACAACAAGTCAGCCATCCTTATGGGCTTTCCAACAGTGACCTCGTTAACATAAACTCAGCTGTGGTTGAAGAAGTCTCATTAGGAATAATAAACAGTGCTCCTTTCACTCTACACTTCTTAACGCTTTGGAAATTCCGAGGGTTTTGTTTTATTTTTTTGAGATGGAATTTCGGTCTTGTTGCCCAAGCTGGAGTGCAATGGCATGATCTCGGCTCACTGCAACCTCCGCCTCCTGGGTTCAAGCAATTCTCCTGCCTCAGCCTCCCAAGTAGCTGGGATTACAGGCATGCACCACCGCGCCTGCCTAATTTTGTATTATTATTATTATTATTATTATTTTTTACTAGAAACGGGGTTTCACCATGTTGGTCAGGCTGGACTCAAACTCCTGCCTGACCTCAAGTAATCCACCTGGCTCAGCCTCCCAAAGTGCTGGGATTACAGGTGTGAGCCACTGCATCCGGCCTCCAAGGGTTTTTAGGAGTTCTGTGCCAGAAACTGGACAGAGACCAAATCTATTTCTTATCATAAATTTCAATACCACAATGATAAAAATGTAGATAACAATAAAAGGTGACATGTAATAAGTGCTAATGACTGTTTTAGTAAAGGGTTACCCCAGGGGGACTTAGTTACCCAAACCCTACATATTCCAAGGGTCTTCTGGCCGGGCGCGGTGGCTCAAGCCTGTAATCCCAGCACTTTGGGAGGCCGAGACAGGCGGATCACGAGGACAGGAGATCGAGACCATCCTGGCTAACACGGTGAAACCCCGTCTCTACCAAAAAATACAAAAATCTAGCCGGGCGAGGTGGCGGGCGCCTGTAGTCCCAGCTACTCAGGAGGCTGAGGCAGGAGAATGGCGGGAATCTGGGAGGCGGAGCTTGCGGTGAGCTGAGATCCGGCCGCTGCACTCCAGTCCCGGCGGCAGAGCGAGACTCCTTCTCAAAAAAAAAAAAAGGGTCTTCAGGACTGGGCCTCACTGGCTTCTGGGGTATGCATCCAGGCCCTTGAGTGTCCTACCCGGTAAGAGTATCTTTGTGGCTCAAGACTTTGGCATGCATCTTTTAGTTTGACTTCTTGGGACTGGAGACTGAGCAGCTAAGCTCTGTTATATGGGTACTGCATGACTATGTAATCGATTCCCAATAAAAACTCTGGACACCAAGGCTTAGGGGAGCTTCCCTGGTTGGCAGCACTTCACACATGCTGTCACACACTGGTACTGAGAGAATTAAGCACTGTCTGTGTGAATCCACTCAGTGAAGACAACTGGAATTTTGTGCCTGGTTTCTCCTGGACTCCACCCTGTGCCTTTTTCCCTTGCTGATTTCACCCCATTGCCTTTCACTGTAATAAACTGTAACCACAAGTGTAACAGCTATGCTGAGACCTGTGAAAGCCTGCAGGTGGCCTCAGAGACCTCCAACACACCCGTTCAATAAGATTCAGAGCTGGGTTTAGCAGGAAGATTCAGGCAAGCCCATTTTCAGCTTCCTTGCTTCCCCTGAGGATTGCTCCTGCAGGGAGTACAGATAAGTGATCAGCCTCATAGGGTTGGGCTCGAGATCCCAAAACCTGGCTGCCAAGGTTAGTAGGCTCCTGCCTGGAAAAGAAAGTCCCCTTCCCATAGACTGTAATTCTTATGAGAGGTAGCAGAGTGATATGGTTTAGCTGTGTCCCCACCCAAATCTCATCTTGAATTGTAGCTCCCATAATTCCCACATGTTGTGGGAGGGACCCACTGGGAGATAATTCAATCACGGGGGTGCTTTACCCCATACTGTTCCCGTGGTAGTGAATAAGTTTCATGAGATCTGATGGTTTTATAAGGGATTTCCCCTTTCACTTGGCTCTCATTGTCTCTTATCTGCCACCATGTAAGACGTGACTTTTGCTTTCCTCCATGATTGTGAAACCTCCCCCGCCACGTGGAACTGTGAGTCCATTAAACCTCTTTTTCCTTATAAATTAGTCAATCTCAGTATGTCTTTATTAGCAGTGTGAAAACAAGCTGATACACAGGGCATCTGAGTAGAGGTGATTGTGAGGAGGCTTGCAAGAAAGTTCATAGAACAAACATAGCCATCTCCTCTGGCTTCCTGTCTAGAAATGGGTTTTATTTTGAGCCCCTGTATTTGTCCACAGTCTCACGTTCTTCTTCAGGTCTTCTGATGGCTCCTTTGTCACCAGGTTCTAAAGACTGCTTGTCCCAATGTCAGAATAACTCTAGAGAACCCTCAGTGCTTGCAGATGGCAGGTTTTAACTATTCTCAAAGGCATACTAGCATGAGGAGATAATTTATTCAGTCAACGTTCTCCCCACCCTCCTGAGCCTAAGACAATAATGGACTCTCATGTTATGGAGGTCAGAAAGCTTTGAACTACTAAAGCAAGACCACTGTCTTTGGCCTTTCATACTAGTGGCTTTCTTGAGACACAAGGATTTCTAGTGTACCCAGCCCAGGATGCTGGCAGGATTTGGCAGAGAGACTGGTTGTCTTCTCAGCCTTTGTTCGTAATTGACTTCCATACCCCACTATTGACTTCACACTCAAGATTCACTTCAACCCTTTGTGAAAGATTTTTTCTATCCAAATCACCTCTTTTTTTAAATTTTTTAAATACAGAGTCTCGCTCCGTCACCCAGGTTGGAGTTCAGTGGCACGATCTTCGCTCACTGTAACCTCCTCCTACCAGGTTCAAGCAATTCTCCTGTCTCAGCCTCCTGAGTAGCTGGGATTACAGGAGCCTGCCACCAAGCCCAACTAATTTTTGTATTTTTAGTAGAGACAGGGTTTCACCTTGTTGGTCAGGCTGGTCTTGAACTCCTGACCTCAGGGGATCCACCCACCTCAGCCTCTCAAAGTGTTGGGATTATAGGCATGAGCCACCATGCCCAGCCTAAATCACCTCTTAAAGTTAGTTTCAGATACCTGGTTACTGTTATTTATTTATTTATTCTTGTGCTTTAGCCACCTGAATAGCTGGGACTATAGGGGCATGCCACCATTCCCGACCAATTTTTGTATTTTTTGTAGAGACGGGGTTTCACCATGTTGGGCAGGCTGGTCTCGAACTCCTGACCTCAGGTAATCTGCCCGCCTCAGCCTCCCAAAGTGCTGGGATTACAGGTGTGAGCCACCGTGCCTGACCTTTGTTTAAAGTATTAATGATTTAAAATGTTTTATTGTAAACATTTGCAAACACAGTAGGAAGAATTATGAGTCTCCTTATACCCATCATCCAGTGTCCATGATTGTATTGTAGGTAACCTTGAGGCTGCAGTGAGCTATGAAAATGCCACTGCACTCCAGCCTGGGAGAGAAAGTGAGACCGTGTCTCAAAACAATAAAAAAAATAGGCCGGGCGCGGTGGCTCAAGTCTGTAATCCCAGCACTTTGGAAGGCCGAGACGGGCGGATCACGAAGTCAGGAGATCGAGACCATCCCGGCTAATCTGGTGAAACCCCGTCTCTACTAAAAAATACAAAAAACCAGCGGGGCGAGGTGGCGGGCGCCTGTAGTCCCAGCTACTCGAGAGGCTGAGGCAGGAGAATGGTGTAAACCCGGGAGGCGGAGCTTGCAGTGAGCTGAGATCCGGCCACTGCACTCCAGCCTGGGCGACAGAGCGAGACTCCGTCTCAAAAATAAATAAATAATAAAATAATAAAATAAAATAAATAAAAATAACAAGATAATGAAAATGGCACACTAGAAAATGTCTATTTAACACAAAAGGGCCTGGCATGGTGGCTCACGCCTGTAATCCCAACACTTTAGGAGGCCGAGGCAGGCGGATCACCTGAGGTCAGGAGTTGGAGACTTTTAATAGTCCAGTTTCAACAATAGGTAGAACAAAACAGAAGGTTAACAAGAAAACAGAAGACTTGAACAACACTACAAACAACCTAGACCTAAAACATGTCTATAAACCACTCCACCCAATAACAGAAGTACACGGGAACATTCTCCAGTGTAGGCCATAAAACAAGCCTCAATAAATTTAAAAAGATTGAAATCATATAAAGTATATTCTCCAACCACAATGGGATGAAATTAGAAATCAGTAACAGAAGGAAAGCTGGGAGATTAATAAATACATGGAAATTAAACAGCATACTCCTAAATAGCCAATGGGTCAAGGAAGAAATCACAAGAGAAATTGGAAAATACTTTGAGATGAACAAATGTGAATATAACATAGCAAAACTTATGAGAGAAAGTAAAAGCAGTGCTTAGAAGGAAATTTATAGCTGTAAATGTCTATTTTGAAAAAAATAAATATGATCTAGCAATTCCACTTCTGAGATACAATTCAGTCCATAGCGGTGTGGCTTATATCAGATGACATGAACTGAAGTAGCTGGTAGATATGGAGGGGGGTGTTTGTGTGTTATGTATTTCCACATGGCTCTGTTTAACTAGGTGCCAGTTGTCTGTATTCACTTTCTTGCAGAAGAAACCGCATATAAGTTATGCTCAAACTGTTCCCTAACATATCAACAATATTGGAATAAATTCAGGTTTTCAAATCAAGCATTATAGCAGAACTGACTGTACCACCAGAAGTTTTTGTAGACATTGACAGCTGATTCTAGAATTCATATGGAAAAGCAAAAGACCTAGAATAGCCAAAACTATCTTGAAAAAGAACAAAGTTGGAATACTAACATTACCTAATTTCAAGTGTTATAAAGCAATAGTAATCAAGATAGTGTGGTATAAACATGGACAATCAGTGGAACAGAATAGAGCATCCAGAAATAAACACATCTATATACGGACAACTGATTTTTGACAAAGATACAAATGCAATGCAATGAATAGTGCTGTAAAAATTGGATAAACACACGCAAAGAAGAAAGAAATTCAGAAAGGAAGAGAGAAACAAAAGAGCTTTAATTCATGCCTTGCACCATATATAAAATTTAATGAAAAACTGATCAAAAACCTAAATGTAAAACATAAAATTATAACACTTCTAGAAGAAACAATAAGAGAAAAGTTTCGTGATCCTGGGTTAGGCAAATATTTGTTAGCTACAACACCAAAGTATGATCCATGAAAGACAAAAATAGATACATTTGATCTATTTTATCTATTTAATCAAAATTTAAAATTTCTGCTCCTTCAAGTCATTGTTAAGAGAATAAAAAGATAAGACAGAGTGGGAGAAAATATTTGTAAATGATATGTCTAATAAAGGGCTTATATACAGAATATGTAAATAACTCTACAAACTCAGTAAAAAGAAAACAACACAATTTTTCAGGTGGGCAAAAGATCTGAATAGACACTTCACTGAAAAAAGAAGAGATAAATGACTGGCAAATAAAGCATATGAAAAGCTGCTCAACATCAGTAGTCAATAAGTAAACAAGTTTTTTTTGAGACAGGGTCTCACTCTGTCGCCCAGGCTGGAGTAGAGTGGTGTTCTCTTGGCTCAGGCTTACTGCAGCCTGCATCTCCTGGGCTCAAGGGATCCTCTCACCATCACACCTGACTAATTTTTTTCTTTGTTTTTGGTAGAGACAGGGTCTCGCTGTGTTGCCCAGGCTGGTCTCAAATGCCTGGGCTCAAGTGATCCACCCACCTTGGCCTCCCAAAGTGCAGAGATTACAGGTATAAGCCACCATGCCTGGCAGGAAATTAAAATTAAAAGGCCAATCACACCAAGTGTTGGTGAGGAAGTGGAAGAACTGGAACTCTTATACACTGCTGCTGAGAATGTAAAATGATGCAACCACTTTGGAAAAGTTTGGCAGTTTCTTAAAGAGCTAAACATATAC
The DNA here is from genome assembly GCF_002776525.5 of Piliocolobus tephrosceles. NCBI lineage: Eukaryota > Metazoa > Chordata > Mammalia > Primates > Cercopithecidae > Piliocolobus > Piliocolobus tephrosceles. Next base: position 36,280,307 of record NC_045440.1, on the reverse strand, counting down.
CTACCATATGATCCAACTATTTCACTACTAGGTATTTGCCCAACAGAAAAGGAAATATATGTCCATACAGAGCCTTGTATATGAATGTTTATAGTAGTTTTATTTGTAATGGCCAATAACTGGAAACAACTAAAATGTCCATCAATAGGGGAATGGATTTGACTAGGTTAACAAATTGTGATGTATCTATAAATGGAACACTACTCAGCGACGAAGAGGAATAAACTGTTGATATACATAGCAATATGAATGGATCACAAAATAATTATGCTGGATAAAAGAAGCCAGACAAGGCTGGGCGCAGTGGCTCAAGCCTGTAATCTCACCACTTTAGGGGGCTGAAGTGGGAGGATTGCTTGAAATCAGGAGTTCAAGATCAGCCTGGGCAATATAGTGAGACTTCGTCTCTAAAAAGAAACAACAAAAAACCCACAACATAAAAAAAAATAATAAAGCCAGACAAAAATTAGTACACACTATATGATTCCATTTGTATAATGGTCTAGAAAATGAAAACTACTCTGTAGTGACAAAAAGCAGATCAGTGGTTGTCTGGGGAAGGGGATGAGAGTTTTGGGCAGGGGAGAGAGGGAGGGATTGCCAGTGGACAGAAGGAAACTGTACGGGTGATACATATGCTCATTACTTTGATTGTGGTGATGCTATCACAGGTACCTACGTATATCAAAACTTATCAAATTGCACACTTTATGTAAGTGCAGTTTATTATATGTCACTTTAGACACAATTTAAAAAAAAGATACTTTTACTTTAAAAAGCTCTTATTAACAAAGATTGCATTGCAGCATTATGTAATGAAAAGCTGTAAACATCTTAAGAGCCCAACGACAAGGGTATGGTTAAGCAATTATATCAATCTTTGGGACTATAATGTATCAATTGAGATGACAATTATTAGGCAGGCATGGTGGCTTGTGCCTGTAATCCCAGCTGTTCCAGAGGCTGAGATGGGAGAAGAGCTTGAACCCAGGAGCTTGAGGATGTAGTGAGCTATGATGGCGTCACTTCACTCCAGCCTGGGCGACAGAGTGAGACCCTGTCTCTAAAAAGATCCCCAAAGACAATTATTACAATCAGATAGCAACAACAAAGGAAATACTTGTATAATAAATGATAAAAGAATATGAAAGAATATAAAATTACATGGATGTAAGCCAGAGAGAATATGAAAGACAGAAAATAAATGATTTGTTAGGAATAATAAGAGGTGGTTAACTTTTCTTTTTCTTTTCTTTTCTTTTTTTTTTTGTTTGAGATGGAGTCTTGCTCTGTCATCCAGGCTGGAGTGCAGTGGCAAGATCTTGACTCACTGCAAGCTCCGCCTCCTGGGTTCACGCCATTCTCCTGCCTCAGCCTCCTGAGTACCTGGGACTATAGGTGCCCGACACCACTCCCGGCTAATTTTTTTGTATTTTTAGTAGAGACGGTGTTTCACCGTGTTAACCAGGATGGTCTCAATCTCCTGACCTCGTGATCCACCTGCCTCGGCCTCCCAAAGTGCTGGGATTACAGGCATGAGCAAGAGGTGGTTAATATTTTTACCTGAATTTCCTCATGCTGGAGTGGAGTTAACATGGGAAGGAATATATTTTCATTTTTTGAACTTAGGGGGCTGTCCCCCTTAGCGATGTGGCCTAGGACATGGGAAACACAGGGACTTAGCTTGAGTAAATTGTTAGTGAATGCTTCTGGCTCTCACGAGGAATCCACATGGTAAGGGCCATGATTCCTGCTATTGTCAATGGTTTTCAAGTGCTTGCCCCAGCTGCGTGTTCTAAGCCTTTGTGTCCATCATCTCATTTAATGCTGACAACAATCCAATGAGATAGGTGGTTATTATTATTATCCTCATTTTATGGTCTTTTAAAATATTTATTTATTTGTTTATTTTTTGGAGACAGGGTCTGGCTCTGTTACCCAAGCTGGAGTGCAGTGGCTTGACTATAAGCTCCCTACATCCTCAAACTCCTGGGGTCAAGGGATCCTCCTGCCTCATCCTCTGGAGCAGCTAGAAATATAGGCCCAGACTACCACGCTTTGCTTTTTTATTTTTTTTTTAATAGAATTGGATGGGGTTCTTACTATGTTGCTCAAACTGGTCTTGAACTCTTGGACTCAAGCGATCCTCCGGTTCTGGCCTCTCGAAATGTTGGGATTACAGATGTGAGCCGCTGCCCTCAGCGAGCGTCTGTAACATGCCCAACCAAGGTCACGCAAGAGGCACTGGTGGCGTCCATGTGTGGCGCCCTGACCCCTGCTATAGCTCTGTCTTCCCCATCCAGGCGGCCCCCCCGCACCCCTTCATTCCCGTCTCCAGGGGACAGGCTCTGCCCTGAGGAGATGTTAAGCACCCAGGGCAGGGCCCAGAGGAAGCCAAGAGCTCTTGGAGTCCGTGCACGCTAGGATTAGCCCACTGGACAACCTTGCACAGAGCAAAGAACAGAGGAACTGCATATCCGCCGGCAGACAGTGTTCTCGGTGAGGGAGGAAAACTTGCCCACAGCAGGGCTGGCACAACCAAGGAAATGAAGGAACGGGCAGGAGAGAGGGGCGGGTCCACAGCCTTTCTTACCTGGAGGAATCCCTATGGAAAGGGCAAGCCGGCCGGGCGCGGTGGCTCACACCTGTAATCCCAACACTTTGAGAGGTCAAGGAGGACGGATCATCTGAGGTCAGGAGTTCAAGACCAGTTTGGCCAACATGGTGAAACCCCCTCTCTACTAAAAAAAAATACAAAACTTAGCCAGGCGCAGTGGCGTGCACCTGTAATCCCAGCTACTCAGGAGGCTGAGCCAGAAGGATCGCTTGAACCCAGGAGATGGAGGCTGCAGTGAGCCGAGGTAGCGCCACTGCACTCCAGCCTGGGCGACTGAGCAAAACTCCGTCTCAAAAAGAAAAAAGAAAAAAAGAAAGGACAAGCAGCCCCACCAGCTGCGCACCAGCCCTTGCGCACGCAGGTGCTGCAGAAAGGCCCGGGCTCAAGGCGGTTTCAGCAGACAAGGTGACTGAGTTTTCTGGTGTCTGTCAGTTACCACGCCGGCATTGCTGACGGCCCACGTGGACCTGGCTGGCCCAGGCTTCTGCAAGTATTGGGGTGGGGTGTTGGGGAGTGGGCCGCCAAGCGGAAGTATTCCAAAGTGCAGTACTGGACACCCCAAACCTGCCGTCAGGGAGGTTGGTCTTCAGGTGAATTCGCCTTTGAAAGTGCCTGGCGGCCAAGCACGGTGACTCTTGCCTATAATCCCAGTGCTTTGGAAGGCCTAGGCAGGTGGATCATCTGAGGTCAGGAGTTCAAGACCAGCCAGGCCAAAATGGCGAAACCCTGTCTCCACTTAAAAAAAAAAAAAAATTCCTGGCAGTTCCAAGGTTCTCTCAGCGGGGCACACTGGGATTCCAGAGGGTTCCAGAGGATGCTGGGGACTTGTGTCCCCGGTTGGGCATTGAGCCCAGCAGTTTGTGGGTGTGGCACTGGTCTTCCCCCGCGTTTCTTGGGCTAGTGAGGTCTTCACACCCTGAACTCTCCCTTAGACACCTAAGTCAGCTGCCTTGCAGGAGCAGAATGCCTGGGCCCTCACACATGGCCTGGCACTCAGAAGAATAAATACCGAGTTCTGAGTCGGGGTGGGCCTCCCACAGCTGCCTGGGCCATCCCCTCTTTGAGGCACACTCAGCACAACCCCGGGGTTCCTGCAAAACTGGTCCCATGCCACAGCACTGAAGCTGTCACGGGAACATGGAGAAGTGGATTTACCCCATATGGGAAATTTAGTAAATCCCCACTAGACTCCCCTGATCTACCGGTGGCCTTGTTTTCCTCCTCTTCCTCTGGCTTGTTTCTGTTAGAATCTCTCACATCTCTTAATGGCCTTGAGCAGATCAGTTCAGACCCCAGGCTTATACCCTCCCTTCGGTATAATCCTGCCTTTAGAAGGCAGTTCACAGAGCACACTTCCCTGGATACACAGCTGAACGGCTTAGTTAGTAGTCCTCCAACGAAAGTGGATTTCTTTGGTCAGTGGGAGTATATTCTGTGCTTAAGAAAAATTAGCTTTTCTCCATTTTATTATAATTAAAAAGTGTAGCTTAGGGGTTAGGAGACTGCACTTTGGCATGAAACAGACCTGGGTTCACATCTGTGTTCTGCATTGATCTGTGGAGCCTTGGGCAAGTTCTCTATTCTCCCTAAGGCTTGGTTTTCTCTTCTGTAAGGTGGGGATAAAAATCCCTACTTTAAGGTCGGCGAGGTGGCTCACGCCTATAATCCCAGCACTTTGGGAGGCTGAGGTGGGCAGTTCACCTGAGGTCAGGAGTTCGAGACTGGCCTGGCCAACATGGCAAAACCCCATCTCTACTAAAAATACAAAAATCAGCCAGGCGTGGTGGCGGGTGCCTGTATTCCCAGCGACTTGGCAGGCTGAGGCAGGAGAATCGCTTGAACCCAGGAGGCAGAGGTTGCAGTGAGCAGAGACGGCACCACTGCACTCTAGCCTGGGTGACAGAGTGAGATTCTGTTTCAAAAAATAAAATAAAATTAAATTAAATTAAAAATTCCTACTTTTATGGGTTGTGGTGATGATGAATAAGATCATTTATGTAAAGAGCTTGGCACAGCTGGGCACGGTGGCTCACGCTTGTAATCCCAGCACTTTGGGAGGCTGGGGCTGGTGGATCACTTGAGGTTAGGGGTTCAAGACCAGCCTGGCCAACATAGTGAAACCCTGTCTCTACTAAAAATACAAAAATTAGTCGGGCATGGTGGCCCATGCCTGTAATCCCAGCTACTTGGGAGGCTGAGGCAGGAGAATCGCTTGAACCCAAGAGGTGGAGGTTGCAGTGAGCTGAGATTGCATCATTGCACTCCAGGCTGGGTGACAGTGAGACTCCATCTCAAAAAAAAAAAAAAAAAAAAAAACACACAGTTTGGTACATGATAAGTGCTCAGTAAGAGTTATTATTAGCAGAGCTCTTCCAGAATTTCCAGAAGGTTCATTCATCACTAAAGTCCCCAGGAGGGAATTCAAGAAGCCACCATAGCCACTGTGGGTCATGAAAGGTTGCTGTGTAGCCTCTTCATTTCTCTGGCTTCCCAGGAATGTCTGCAGATGAGAATCCTTATCTCACGATCCCACTTCAATCTTTCTTCCTAGCTCTTTGTTTAAATTTCCTTTTTGTGATGCCCCTATACTTTCTAATGTGTTCACTCTCTCCCTCCACAACCATGGGCACATATGAAGCAGGGAGTACCACTGGGCATCGTGAGGTTCACAGCCCTCAATTGTTCAAGGAAGGAGCTGGATACATGAAAGTCCTGATGCCAGTCTCCAGTGGTATGTGTCAGTGGCTGTTAACATTTTCTGGGTCAGAGACCCTTTTAGAATCTGATGAAAGGTAGGGACTGTCTCTCTAGAAAGATATATATTCTCACATGCACATGACACTTGCTTACAATCTCAGGGGCTCTTGGATGCAGGGAAGCCCATCCAGTGCCACTCAAGTGTTCCCAAGACCCAGGTAGCCCAGATGACACCTTTAGTACCTTCCCGGGCAGTCTCTCACAGAACTGCAGCAGCAGAAAAACAGACCTCAATTCTTTCCCCTTTTCCTGCCTTCCCTTTGTCAGGAGGTGCCAAGAGAAGGAAATAATAACTGCTCTAAGCGGATCAGGGAGAGAAAGAAACAAAATCAGGCTGGGCGAGGTGGTTCACGCCTGGAATCCCAGCACTTTGGGAGGCTGAGGTGGGTGGATCACTTGAGTCCAGGAGCTTGAGACCAGCCTGGCCAACATGGTGAAACCCTGTCTCCACTAAAAATACAAAAATTAGTCAGGCGTGGCAGTGTGCCCCTGTAAACCCAGATACTCGGGAGGCTGAGACATGAGAATTGCTTGAACCCCACTGCACTCCAGCCTGGGCAACAGAGAAAGACTCTATCTCAAAATAATAATAATAATAATAATAATAATGCTAGTGAACATATCACATTAAACTTTGGTTATTGCTTGGTTATTTCTTCTATTTTTTAGGAAGAAAATTTGACTAGCTAAATTATAACAATTATTATTATTTCTAATA
>NC_045440.1:36231749-36274115 GCF_002776525.5 Piliocolobus tephrosceles | reverse complement strand
AATAATAATAATAATAATAATAATAATAATAATAATAATAATCCAGTACTTTGAGTCAGGCTGTGAGCAGTGAGAAATGACTAAGCAGACAGGAGCATGATTTGTGAGCTTCCCGAAGATTCATGGTTTCAGTGAAAGATACATGGTGACCAAGAGAACTCTGCGAATTGCAGGAGAAATAGGGGTTGGAATGGGAGGAGGGGGAGAATGGCCTGGCAATGTTACTGGGGCTAAGAGGAAAAGAGCTCTGAAGATTGGTTACACAACAACGTCAGTGTATGTAACACTACTGAACTTGAATGTAAGATACTTAAATGCAGAGACAAAGTCTCACTCTGCCACCCAGGCTGGAGTGCAGTGGCACGTTCACAGCTTACTGCATCCTCGACCTCCTGGGGTGAGCCCAGGCCAGGCTAATTTTTAAATTTTTTTTAGAGATGAGATCTTGCTATGTTGCCTACGCTGGTCTTGAACTCCTGGCCTCAAGTGATCCTCTTGCCTTGGTCTCTCAAAGTGCTGGGATTACAGGCGTGAGCCACTGTGCCTGGCCTTTACCATAATTTTTAGTTACTGGCCATCACGTCCTCCATGAGAATGTTTAGGGTCTACCCTGCCAGACCTACCTTCTAGAAAGTGCAGAAGCTCAATGACAGACTTTGGTCTAGGGGCTGTTTTGTCAACGGTAAGTTGATGATGGTGTAATCATTGATGGTGCCAGTGGTGGAATTAGTGTAAAGCTATAGAAAATGGGTAAGTTTAATTGAAGGGCCAGGCACAGGGGCTCACGCCTGTAATCCCAGAACTTTGGGAGGCCGAGGTGGGCGGATCACCCTGAGGTCAGGAGTTCAAGACCAATCTGGCCAACATAGTGAAACATCATCTCTACTAAATATACAAAATTTAGCTGGGCATGGTGGGGTGCGCCTGTACTCCCAGCTACTCGAGAGGCTGACAGGCAAATTGCTTTGAAGCCAGGAGGCTGAGGTTGCAGTGAGCCGAGATCATGCCACTGCACTCCAGCCTTGGTGACACAGAGAGATTTGTCTCAAAAATAAATAAATAAATAAAAGAAAGAAAGAAAGAAAAAGAAAAAAAAGTGAGTTTAATTGGAGGGGTGGGAGGAGAGAGCACAAAGCTGGCCTGCAGGTGTATCCTGCCCTCTGCCTTTCCAGAGAGTCTCATGGGCGCACTCTAACCGGGAATCTGGAAGGTTCATATGGTCATTGCTACTTTCCAGTTGCATGACTTCTGAGGCAGCAGGTGGTGCTGTTTAGCAAACTTGGGTGCCAAGAAGAAGAAACCTGAACTTTTAACTTGAGACATTGGCCCCTGCACCCGGGTAACTCTCCCTTCCGTCTACCAGGCCAGAGGAAGGTATGGGAGGTGGGAGTCTTCTTCCTCTTTAAGCTCCTTAGAGCTCCTCTGCTGGCCCCAGGGAGGAGGGAGGGCTGAGATCTGTTTTCATGTGTGTTTCCCACGTGTGTTGGTATCCCAAACGTCTCTGGAATGCGGCTCAGGTGCAACCTTTCTGGGAGGGGTGAGGAAATTCGAGGGCATCCTCACACACCCCTCTGTCGTCGACTGGGCTGACTCACCCTCTCCTCAGCTCAGGGTAGCTTCAACAGCTTTATGAGCTCCTCTTGACCCTAGGATTACCTCCTTTCCTTAGGAAGCTGGAATTGCTCTCAGGTTTCCAGGGCTCCACAGTAAAACAGACCAAACACTCGAAAAACCTCTCCTTACATGCATTTTTAAATTTCGGATTTTTATCCAGTGAACTCAGGTTCCAGAACTGTGGTGCTTTCTGTGTGGGCAGAGCGTGGGATTAGGGAAGAGGTCTCCTTCTACCCTGGGGATCAGTATTTGATTGTTTCACTGGGCTTTGCCCCCAACAATGCTAGGATTCTGGGATGTGAGAACACAACACTGGTCTGGCAGCTTCAGCAAGTTTTAAAAAGCCCTGCACTCCAAAGCCCGTGGAACCTCACGGCACGCTGGTGTCTCTCTTAGCATACCTCTGTGTCCCTACCCTTGTTTTCCCTTGGCCTTACTTTTCTCATGGTGTTCTAATTTATATTGTTTAACTTAATTTATGTGGTGTTGTAAACAACCTTAAATCTTTTTTGAAACAGGACAGGGTACAAATAAATAGAAAGAAAAACACAGCGCTAAAAGGTTAGATGTTTTGATATTTGCTGAACCTTGTGCTGATGTAAGAAAATGACTACATCCCTCAGGAACCATAAAATCTAGAAGCCTCCAAGACTGGTGGGAGAGAGATGAACTCCTTATGGGAAAAGGCAACAGAACCACATAGCCATGACTTTGGGCCCTTGGGATTCCCCATGTTTCCCCTGGGCATTTTTCTAGGGTTGCTGCTGTTACCACCAAGTTTTCGGGTGGGGTGGAGTGGGACACTTTAACCATCTTGTCATTATGGACTCATGAACTTTCCCTTGATGCCCCTAGCAGAGCTTCTAAAGCTCTGAACTCATAAGACTGAAACTTTATTATTATTTGAAGGGGTGGCCTGCCCCTCCACACCTGTGGGCGCTTCTCGTTAGGTGGAACGAGAGACTTGAGAAAAGAAATGAGACACAGAGACAAAGTATAGAGAAAGAAAAGGTGGGCCCAGGGGACCGGCACTCAGCATACAGACGACCGGCGCCAGCACCGGTCTCTGAGTTCCCTTAGTATTTATTGATCATTATCTTTACCATCTTAGAAAAAGGGAAGTAGCAGGATAATAGGATCATCACAGGGAGAAGGTCAGCAGTAAGACATATGAATAAAGATCTCTGTGACATAAGTTTAAGGAAAAGTGCTGTGTGCCTCCATATGCTTATGTAAACATCTCCATAAACCTTTTTAGTGCATAAAGAGCAGCATTGCGCTAGCAAGTCCCACCTTCAGCCCTAAGGCGGTTTTCTCCTTTCTCAGTAAACAGAACACACAATCGGGTTTTACACCGAGATGTTCCATTGCCCAGGGACGGGCAGGAGACAGATGCTTTTCTCTATCTCAACTGCCAAGAGGCCTTCTTTCCTCTTACACTAGTCCTCCTCAGCACAGACCCTTCACGGGTGTCAGGCTGGGGGGCGATCAGGTCTTTCCCTTCCTATGAGGCCATATTTCAGACTATCACATGGGGAGAAACCTTGGACAATACCTAGCTTTCCTAGGCAGAGGTCCCTGCGAGCTTTGGCAGTGTACGTGTCCCTGGGTACTTGAGATTAAGAGAATGGTGATGACTTTTAACCAGCATACTGCCTTCAGGCACTTGTTTAACAAAGCACATCCTGCAAAGCCCAAAATCCATTAAACCTTGAGTCACCACAGCACGTCTCTTGCAAGGACAAGGTTGGGGGTAGGGTCACAGATTAATAGCATCTCAAATACAGAACCAAATGGAGTCTCTTATGTCTACTTCTTTCTATATAGACACAGTAACAGGCTGATCTCTCTTTCTTTTCCCCACAATTATTATTATTTTTTAGAGATAGGGCTTGCTCTGTCCCCCAGGCTGGAATGCAGTAGCATAATCATAGCTCACTGCAGCCTCCAAATCTTCAGCTCAAGTGATCCTCCTGCCTCAGCCTCCCGAGTACCTGGAACCACAAGCATGTGCCACCATGCCTGGCTAATTTTTTAAATTAAATTAACAATTTTAATTAATTTATTTAATTAAAATAAAAAAATGTTAAATTAAATTGTAGAGATGGGGTCTCATTGTGTTGTCCAGGCTGATCTCAAACTCCTGAGCTCAATTGATCCTCCTGCCTCAGCCTCCCGAAATGCTAAGATTACTGCCATGACCCACTGTGACTGGCTAGTTGATTCTAAAATGAATATGAAATGCAGTGGTCCAGGTGGGGCACAGTGGCTCATGACTGTAATCCCAGCACTTTGGGAGGCTGAGGCTGTTGGATAGTTTGAATGCAGAAGTTCGAGACCAGCCTGGGTAACGTGGTGAAACTCTGTCTCTACCAAAATTACAAACGATTATCTGGGCGTGGTGGCACTCACCTGTAGTCCCAGCTACTCGGGAGGCTGAGACAGGGGGATCACTTGAGTCCGGGAGGAAGAGGTTGCAGTGAGCCAAGATTGTGCCACTGTACTCTGGGCAGGGTGACAGCATGAGACCCTATCTCAAAAAAAAAAAAAAGAAAAAAGAAAAAGAAAAAGAAAAGAAAAAGAAAGAAAAATAAAAAAAAGAAATGCAAAGATCTAAGAATAGCTGATAAATCTTGACAGAGGAAGTACAAAGCTAAAGACTTTACACTACTAGATATTAAGATGTGTTATGAAACTGTGGTAATTAAGACAGTATGGTATTGGTTCTGTAATAATGAAATAGACCAGGGAACAGAATAGAGTTCAGAAACATGATATTGACAAGCTGAAAGGGGAAAGCTGGGTTATTCAATAAATGGCACTGGGTCTATGGGATATTGTAGGGGCTGAGGAAAAACTTTCCCTCTACCCTCTGAAAGTTCACTGAAAAATCAACTCACAAAAGGCAGATTAGGAAGAGAAATGGCCTACAAATTTTTTAACATGAACAGGAATCTTATCAAAATATAAGATCTCAAATAAAAATATCATTGATGCTTTTATACTATCTTGAAGTTACAGAAAGAATAGGAGCTTGGATTGGTGACAAAATAGGTTGTGGGAGGGAGAGAAGAGGGGACTGGCTAGCAAAGGTGTCTTGTTATACCGAGATCTCACAGGTAGGAGCCTTCAGAGAGAATAGGTGGTAAATGTTCCTTTCAGACCTTTAATGGTGTTCATCTTTCCTGGATTCAGGCAAGGAAGGACCTCAGAGAAAGCCTGACTGTATCACACGGATTCTCAACCGATGCAAATCTCCCTCATGAAAGACAGCTTGGGGCTGGGCGTGGTGGCTCATGCCTGTAATCCTAGCACTTTGGGAGGTCTAGGCAGACAGATCACTTGAGGTTAGGAGTTCGAGACCAACCTAACCAACATGGTGAAACCTCATCTCTACTAAAAATACAAAAATTAGCTGGGTGTGGTGGAGGGCGCCATAACCTCAGCCACTCAGGAGGCTGAGGCAGGAGAATTGCTTGAATCTAGGAGGTGGAGGCTGCAGTGAGCTGAGATGGTGCTCCTGCACTCTAGCCTGGGTGAGAGAGTGAAATTCCATCTAAAAAAAAAAAAAAAGACAGCTTGGTAGGACTCCTTCTGTCCACAGGTCCTCTGAACAACCATCTCAAAATAGGCTGGTCAAACTAGGCCGGATGTGGTGGCTCATGCTTGTAACTCCAATACTTTGGGAGGCTGTGGTGGGAAGATCGCTGGAGCCCATAGTGCGCTGTGTTTGCGTCTCTGCACTCCAGCCTGGGGGACAGAGAGAGATGCTGTCTCAAAAAAGATTTAAGATTGGGCACGGTGGCTTACGCCTGTAATCCCAACAGTTTGGGAGACCAAGGCAGGTGGATCACTTGAGGCCAGGAGTTCAAGACTAGCCTGGCCACCATGGTGACATCCTGTATCTACTAAAAATATAAAAATTAGGCCTGGCGCAGTGGTTCATGCCTGTAATCCCAGCGCTTTGGGTGGCTGAGGTTGGCGGATCACCTGAGGTCGGGAATTCAAGACCAGCCTGGCCAATATGGCAAAACCCCGTCTCTACTAAAAATACAAAAATTAGCCAGGTGTGGTGGCTCATGCCTGTAATCCCAGCTACTTGGGAGGCTGAGGCAGGAGAATCGCTTGAACCCAGGAGGTGAAGGTTGCAGGGAACCAAGATTGTGCCACTGCACTCCAGCATGGGCAATGACAAAAAAAGCAAGACTCTGTCTCAAAAAATAATAATAATAATAATTAGCCGGGTGTGGTGATGCATGCCTGTACTCCCAGCTACTTGGTAGGTTGAGGCAGGAGAATCACCTGAACCTGGGAGGCGGAGGTGCAGTGAGAGATGGTGCCACCGCACTCCAGCCTGGGTGACAGAGTGAAACCCTGTCTCAAAAAAATTTTTTTAAATGCCAAAGTGTATTTTGGAGTGAAATCTTTTGGATTCCTTCAGTATTCATATGGGGAAAAATGAATCTTGGTCCCAACAGATACTATTATGGTAGGGAAAATTTTGTGCTTCAATGGAAAACTGCATTATCTATAGCACATTCTCTGGATTATCTGATTTTGGTTCTGTGGTAGCTGTTTTACAGCTCTGTGTCTGGTGGACAATTGATAGCAATGCAAAATTCATAAAAGCAAATTGTCTAGTGGAGGGACACTCCCTGCCCCCTCCTCCAGAAAAACCAGCTTTGCCTCCATTTGCATATTCATTTCAATATTTCTGGTCTCTAAATGTGTCTATTCTTTGGATTCACCTTTGAACTGGTTGTAACACCTTACTAATTTTTCTTAATAATAAGTGAAATAAAATTTTAATGTGTTTATTTTCATGTCTGTATGAAAGTTCATAATTTTATCTTTTTTAAAAAATTAACTTTTGGGTTGGGTGCAATAGCTCATGCCTGTAATCTCAGCACTTTGGGAAGCCGAGGGAGGTGGATCACCTGAGGTTGAGTTCGAGACCAGCCTGGCCAACATGGCAAAACCCCATGTCAACTAAAAATACAAAAATTAGCTGGGTGTGGTGGCTCATGCCTGTAATCCCAGCTACTCGGGAGGCTGAGACAGGAGAATTGCTTGAACCTGGGAGGCAGAGGTTGCAGTGAGGTGAGACGGAGCCACTGCTCTCCAACCTGGGTAACAGAGCAAGACTCTGTCTCAAAAACAAAACAAAATAAAACAAAACATTAACTTTTGCCCAGGAACAGTGGCTCACGCTGTAATCCCAGAACTCTGGGAGGCCGAGGCACGTGGATCACTGGAGCTCAAGAGTTTGAGACTAATCTGGGCAATGTGGAGAAACCCCACACCTACAAAAACTACAAAAATTAGCCAAGCATTGTGGCTCATGCCTGTAGTGCCAGCTATTCACATTTGGGAGGCTGAGGTAGAAGGCTCACTGGAGCCTGGGAGGTTGAGGCTGCTGTGAGCCTTGATCATGCAGCCTGGGTGACAGAGCAAGACCCTGTCTCAAAAAAAATTAACTTTGAATAATACAAAACATTAAGTGAATTTCTAATATAAAGGTGGAAAGCAAAGCAAAATGCTTTTAGAAGACAATAAAGGAGAATATATTCATGACTTTGGGACAGCAATGATTTCTTAGCCAGGACTTAAAGCCCTAACCATAAAAGCAAAGACTGTTCATTTGGGTGTCATTAAAATTAAGAACTGCTTTTCATCAAGAAACACCACCAAGAGAGTGAAAAGGCATTCCACAGAGTGGGAGAGGATACTTGCATTACATTATAGATTTGATATCTCTATCTTTGTATTGACATCTACAAATCAACACAAAGACAGAAGAAAAATGGGCCAAAGATATGAATAGGCCCATTATGAGAAAATCATATCCAAACGGTGAAAAAGCTTAAGAAAAAGCATATAGCCTCATTAGTCACCAGGGAAATAAAAATTAAAACTATTGCACAGCTGCCAGAAGGGTGAAATACAAAAGACAATACTAAATGTCTTTGTCTGCTTGTGTTACTATAAGGAATACCCAAGTCTGGGTAATTTATAAATAAAAGAGTTTCATTTGGCTGCTGGTTCTGCTGGCTGCACAAGAAGCACAGCGCTAACATCTACTTCTGATGAGGGCTTCAACCTGCTTCCACTCATGGCGGAAGGCAAACAGAAGCCTGCGTGTGCAGAGACCATAGGGTGAGAGAGAAAGCAACAGAGACAGGGGAGGTAGCAGCCTTTTTTTTTTTTTTTTAAACAACCAGCCCAGGTTGGACGTGGTGGCTCATGCCTGTAATCCCAGCACTTTGGGAGGCAGAGGTGGGTGGATCACTTGAGGCCAGCAGCTCAAGACCAGCCTGGCCAACACAGCAAAACCCCATCTCCACTAAAAATACAAAAATTAGCTGGGCATGGTGGCAGGAGCCTGTAATCCCAGCTACTCAGGAGGCTGAGGCAGGAGAATTGCTTGAACCTGGGAGGCGGAGGTTGCAGTGAGCCGAGGTCACGCCACTGCCCTCCAGCCTGGGTGACAGAGCGAGACTCCGTCTCAAAGAAAAACAAACAAACAAACAAAATGAAAGAAAGCAATCAGCCCTTACAGGAACTTACAGAGCAAGAACTTACTACTTCCAAGACTGCACCAAGCTGCCCTGAGGTCTTGAGGGATCCGCCCCCATGACCCAAACACCTCCCATTAGGTCCCACCTCCGACACTGGGGATGACATTTTAGCATGAGGTTTGGTTGGGTCAAATATTCAAACCATAGCACTGAGGTTGACAACGATGTGGAGAAACTGGATCTCAAACACTGGTGGGAGTATAAACTGGTATAACCTATTTAGAAAATTGTTTAGCAATATCCCTTAGTGCTGAACATACACCCACCCTTTGATCCAGCAATTCCATTCTTGGGTGTGGGTGCACACTTATGTCTATGCACTGAAAGAGGAGAATGTAGAGCAATTTTATTCCCCATACCCCTGTATTCGCTTCCTGTGGTTGCTGTCACAAATTACCACTAACCGGGTGGCTTAAGACAAGAGATGGCCGGGCACAGTGGCTCACACCTGTAACCCCAGCACTTTGGGAGGCCAAGGTGGGCAGATCACCTGAAGTCAGGAGTTTGAGACTAGCCTGGGCAACACGCTGAAACCCCATCTCTACTAAAAATACAAAAATCAGCTAGGCATGGTGGTGGGCGCCTGTAATCCCAGCTACTTGGGAGGCTGAGGCAGGAGAATTGCTTGAACCTGGGAGGCAGAGATTGCAGTGAGCTGAGATTGTGCCACTGCACTGCAGCCGGGGTGACAAAGTGAGACTCCATCTCAAAAAAAAAAAAAAGACAACAAATATTTATTTTCTCACTGTCAGTTCTGGAGGTCGAAAGTCTAGAATGAAGGTGTCAGCAGGGCTGAACGCTGTCCAGAGGCTCTAAGGAGGTGTTGTCACTTGTGTCCTCTGGCTTCTGGTGGCCTTGGGCATTCCTTGGTTTGTGGATGCATCATTCTCATCTCTGCCTCCTCCTTCTCAGGGCTTTCTCCTCTTGTTTGTGTAGTCTCACTCTGCCTTGTTCTGTTAGGACACTTGTCACTGGAGTGAGGGTCCTTCTGGATAATCCAAGATGATCATCTCATATCAAGGACCTTAATTTAATTACATTGGCGAAGACTCTTGTTATATATATACAATTTATTTATTTTAGAGATAGGGTCTCACTATATTGCCCAGGCTGGAGCGCAGTGGCTGTTCACAGGTGTGATCCCACTACTGATCAGCACAGGAGTTTTGACCTTCTCTGTTTCCAACCTGGGATGGTTCACCCCTCCTTAGGCAACCTGGTGGTTCCATGCTCACAGGAGCTCACCAGATTGATACTGAACTTACCGCAGACACCAAAGCAGCCTAGTGCACTACAGTCCAGAACTCCTGGGCTCAAGCAATCTTCCAGCCTTAGACTCCTAAGTAGCTGGGACTACAGGTGCATGCCTGTATGCATGTGAGACTGTTATTTCTCACATGCCCCATGAGACTCTTATTTCTAAACAAGGTAGCATTCACAGGTCTGAGGATTAAGACATGGACATATCTTCTGGAGAGCCATCATTCAGTCCACTGCAAGCCCTAGACTACAAATAACATGAATGTCTATCAGCTTTAGAATGGAAAATAAACTGTGGTATATTAATACCATGGACTACTATAAACCAATATGAATGAAAAAATTATTGCTACAGGAACAGCATTAGTGAATCTCATAAACATAATGCTGATTGAAAGAAGCTAGATTGGTTGGGCGTGGTGGCTCACACCTGTAATCCCAGCAGTTTGGGAGGCTGAGGTGGGTGGATCACCTGAGGTCAGGAGTTTGAGACCAGCCTGGCCAATATGGTGAAACCCCGTCTCTACTAAAAATACAAAAATTAGCCAGGCATGGTAGTGTGTTCCTGTAATCCCAGCTACTCAGGAGGCTGAGGCAGGAGAATTGCTTGAACGCAGGAGGCAGAGGTTGCAGTGAGTCGTCCAGCCTGGACGACAGAGCAAGACGCTGTCTCCAAAAAAAAAAAAAAAAAAAAAGCCAGACCCAAATGTCTGATAAATGTTTGATTCACTTATGTTCAAAAATAGCAAAACTAAGCTGGGCGAGGTGGCTCACACTGTAATCCCAGGTACTTGGGAAGCTGAGGTGGGAGGATCACTTGAGTCCAGGAGTTTGAGGCTGCAGTGAGCTGTGATCATGCCATTGCACTCCAGCCTGGGTGACAAATGAGACCCTGTCTCTTAAACAAACAAACAAAAAAAAGCAAAACTAATGTATAAAGACAGAAATTAGGACAGGGGTAACTTTTGGAGAGGAGGGGGCCTGGGAAGGACTCACAGGCAGATTTCTGTAGGTGCTGATACTATTTCTTTACCTGGGTGGTGAAAATTCACCAAACCAAACATTTTGGTACACTTTATCTTTTTTTTTTTTTTTTTTTTTTTTTTTTTTTTTTTTTTTTTTGAGACAAAGTCTCGCTCTGTTGCCCAGGCTGGAGTGCAGTGGTGCGATCTCGGCTCACTGAAGGCTCTACCTCCTGGGTTCACACCATTCTCTTGCCTCAGTCTCCTGAGTAGCTGGGACTACAGGCGCCCGCTACCATGTCCGGCTAAGGTACACTTTTTCTGCATAGGATGGCTATAATACATTTTTCTTTTCATCCTCTTTCCTTTATTATAGCTATGCTACATTTTAATGAAGTTTGTTTTTAAAAAAATCTTATTACTGGCTGGGTGTGGTGGCTCACACCTGTAATCCCAGCACTTTGGGAGGCTGAGATGGGCAGACCACCTAAGGTCAGGAGTTCCAGACCAGCCTGGCTAACATGGTAAAACCCTGTCTCTATTAAAAATACAAAAATTAGCCTGGCATGGTGGTGTGCACGTGTAATCTCAACTACTTAGGAGGCTGAGGCAGGAGAATCGCTTGAACATGGGAGGCGGAGTTTGCAGTGAGCCAAGATCGCATCATTGCACTCCAGCCTGGGCAATATAATGAGACTCCATCTCAAAAAAAGAAAAAAAAAAAATTGTTACTATACAGGTGTGAGCCACCATGCCTGACTTACGATGAACAGATGTATTTTTAGCATCAGAAAACAAATACATATATATATAGAGATATATAGATATAGATATATGTGTGTGTGGAGTGGCACAATCTCAGTTCACTTTAACCTCTACCTCCTGGGTTCAGGCGATCCTTGTGCCTCAGCATCCTGAGTAGCTGGGATTACAGGCACCCACCATCATGCTGGGCTAATTTTTGCATTTTTTTTAGTAGAGACAGATATTGCCATGTCGGCCAGGCTGGTCTCAAACTCCTGACCTTAAGTCATCCACCCTCCTCGGCCTCCCAAAGCGCCGAGATTATAGGCGTGCCCAGCCAAACAATAATTTTTAAATTTAAAGATTGAGATGGGGGTCTCACTATGTTACTACCCAGGCTGGTCTTGAACCCCTGAGTTCAAGGGATCCTCCCACCTCAGCCTCCCAAAGTGTTAGGATCACAGGCATGAGCCACTATGCTGGCCTAAACCTTATATTTTAGAAAGCTAATTATACACGGTGTAGTGCTAAAGGTGGCAAGGATTGAATGGACAGATGCTGAAGCTTTGCAAGTTATTTATGTCTGTTCTACTTAACTTGAACTGCCTTCTATTTACAAAGAATCAGGAGAACTAGAAATGGTGATAGAAAGGTGAAGTACTGGCCAGCTACAGTGGCTCATGCCTGCAAGCCACTGATTTGGGAGGCCCAGGTGGGAGGTCAGCTTGAGGCCAGGAGTTTGAGACCAGCCTGGGCAACACAGTGAGACCCCATCTCTACAAAAAATAAAAAAGCCGGGCACTGGGCTGGGCGCGGTGGCTCAAGCCTCTAATCCCAGCACTTTGGGAGGCCGAGACGGGCAGATCACGAGGTCAGGAGATCAAGACCATCCTGGCTAACACGGTGAAACCCCATCTCTACTAAAAAAATACAAAAAACTAGCCAGGTGTGGTGGCGGGCGCCTGTAGTCCCAGCTACTCGGGAGGCTGAGGCAGGAGAATGGCGTGAACCCGGGAGGCGGAGCTTGCAGTGAGCTGAAATCTGGCCACTGCACTCCAGCCTGGGTGACAGAGCGAGACTCCGTCTCCAAAAAAAAAAAAAAAAAAAGCCGGGCACAGTGGCACATAGCTGTAGTCCCAGCTACTTGGGAGGTTGAGGCAGGAGGATCGCTTGAACCTAAGAGTTCAAGGTTGCAGTTGAAGCAGGAGAATAGGGAATTAGGGTAACTAAGGGTTAAGGCATAAGCAAAAGAACAGCAGGTGCAGCCAGTTCTAGGCAAGATTAGGCAGCATCCAGGCCACATCCTCACTCCTGTGATAACACTTCAGACTCTGATTTGTTGTGTACCAATCCGTCATAGGGTATAACCAATGGAGGCCTCTAAAGGGCACCTAGGGTGTTACCAAATTCTTTTAGCTTAATAAAAACCCTAAAGAACATTGCAATCGGGGCTCTTGAGTCACTTGCTCGAGCCTGCTCCCACTCCGTGGCATGCACGGATAAATCTGCACTTGAATAAATCTGCACTTTTGTTGCTTTTTCCTTTTGTTGCTTTGTGTGTTTTGTTCAATTCTTTATTTAATGCATCAAGAACCTGGACAACTCACAGTCAAGACTTCCCATCCCATAGCACCGTGAGTGATGATTGCATCATTGAACTCCAGTTTGGGCAACAGAGTGAGACCCTGTCTCTAAAAACAAACTAACAAACAAAAAAACAAAACAAGAAACAAAGATGAGGAGCCCATTTCCTGCTTTTGAGATGATTCCAAGTGAATAAAGCAAGTCCTGAATAAAGCATAAGAAATCAACTAGGAAACAGAAGCAATCTGGCTAGGACAGGCCTAAAGGAGGGATTTGTGCAGTGGGAAGGGAAGGAAAGGGGTGCACATTTTCTACTACATTGTATTTATGGGATCCAGGGGTCTTCTTTGAGGGGACCTGACAAATTGGAAAGACAATACCTTTGCATTATCTATAACATAAGCTTTGTTCAACAAAGCCATGCTCTTAACAAGATTGCAGGGGAAATGGTTAGCCACTTGCCTGTTGAGATCATTTTCTGTCCAGTTTTCTGTCCATGCCAAAGGCTTGCACGTCATTTATGGATCTACTTACCTTGAACTGCCTTCTATTTGCAAGCAATCAGGAAAGCTAGAAATGGCAATGCAGAGGTGAAGTACTGGCCGGCACGGTGGCTCGTGCCTACAAACCACTGCGTTGGGAGGCTGAGGCAAGAGGATTGCTTGAGCTCAGGAATTGAAGACCAGCCTGGGCGACACAACAAGACTCCTGTCTCTACAATAAAATTTTAAAAAATTGGCCAGGCATGGTGGTGTGTGCCTGTAGTCCCAGCTACTTGGGAGGCTGAGGCAGGAGGATTGCTTGAACCCAGGAGTTTGAGGCTGCAGTGAGCTGTGATTGCAGCACTGCGGGGACTGCAGTGAGTCTCAGGACAATGTGTTCTGCCTTGGTGAAGGGGAGAAAACAGCCACCAAGGCGCCTGGGCCACGGTTTCAACCTCCACATTGCCACAGCTATTGGAGCAAGGGAAAGAGAACCCGATGTCAGCCACTTCGACCTCCCTGCTTCTCACTGACCCCACAAGGCAGGAAGCCCTTGCTCCTCAAACCTACACCTGGAAGGTGCCCACGGCCAACCAAGCAGGCAGGAGGCTGAGGCAGTTGGACACGGGGAAGCCCGATGCCTGTTCAGAGCCAGGTGAGTGAATCACCCTGTGTGGATGTTTGTCACCACACCCCAGAGTCTGAAGCAAAGCAGAAGGTCAAGGAGCCATTTCCAGTCCCTTTCTGCTCCTCCATAGGATAGCACAAGAGCCCACCTGGAGTCCCCAGAGATGGTTTCTGAGCTAGTGTCCCTGCAGCAGGGTGATCAGGGACAATGAAGGGCCCTAGGGGAGTGATTGCCAGGAGGGTTCTCTCCCTGGAACCCCTTTTCTCCTCTCCCCCAGCATGGCACCAGAGACTCTTTTATGCAAGAGGTGCTTCCCGCTGGCCTAGACACAGCTCTGCCTTCTCATCAGCTCTAACTGCACAGCTCGGCTGCCCAGGACCATCCAGGTGGCTGGGAGTCCTAGCACTCTCTGCTCTGCTGCTTTTGAAGTGGGACAGGTGTCTCACCTGTCCAGTCTAACCTGCCAGGCTTGTCCACATGCTCAGAGCTGATTGAAACTCTTCCTCTTTCAGTCTGAGCTAGAGGCGGGGCAGGGTGGGAGGAAGGCGCAGCTGTCCTGTCCCGCCGCTGCACCCTGGCTGCGGGAGGTATTTACAAACACTCCTGGAACTCAGTGACCCTGTGCGGGTTCAGCCGGCCAGCACGGCCTGGCCTTTGGGAGCGCGGAGGGTCGGCCACGGTGGAGTCTTCCCAGGGCTGGCGGGGAGCCAGGGGCCTGCAGTGTGCCCGCCTTATCACTGCCCTTGCTGTTGTCTCTGTGCATCCCCTAGCCTGGATTCTGGGTCTGGAAAATTGGGAGAAGGCAGTGACTCCTGGGCAGAGAGTCGTGGGGACAATGTGCTCTGGGCTGGTGGAGGGGAAAAAACAGCCACCAAAGCAGCTGGAGGCAGCAAGGCAGCTCTGCGGCACACCTGGTGCTGGGGCTCTGGCCGCTCTCTTCTCTGAAAAATTTCCAGTTCCTGCCTTGGGAAGCCTCCACTCCTTTGAGCTAACCCTTGCCAGTGGCCAGTGTCCGATGAGAATGGTCTGAATTTCTCCTGGGCGGTGAGGCAGCTGTGCCCACCTCCAAACTACCACATCTGCTTTCACCAAAGTCTATTTGCGTCTCACAGAAACTCAAACACATGAGGTCACAGGTCCTTCCCCACCCTCTTTGTCCTCTAATCCTTTCCATGAGTGGAAGACATGCTTTGTTTCATACTCAGCTGGGGGGGCTGTCCAGCTAGGCTTTATACCTTGTTCTCTTTACTGGGGGAGCAGCACTAAAAATGTGAGTGTTGGAGAGGAGGGGGGACTAGAGCTGAAAAACTTCCTCCCAGGCTCAGGTGTTTGTTTGTTGGTTTTTAAAGATAGGGTCATGCCGGGCGCAGTGGCTCAAGCCTGTAATCCCAGCACTTTGGGAGGCCGAGACGGGCGGATCATGAGGTCAGGAGATCGAGACCATCCTGGCTAACACGGTGAAACCCCATCTCTACTAAAAAATACAAAAAACTAGCCGGGCGAAGTGGCGGCACCTGTGGTCCCAGCTACTCGGGAGGCTGAGACAGGACAATGGCGGGAACCCGGGAGGCGGAGCTTGCAGTGAGCCGAGATGGGCCACTGCGCTCCAGCCTGGGCTACAGAGCGACACTCCGTCTCAAAAAAAAAAAAAAAAAAAAAAAAAAGATAGGGTCCCACTCTGTTGCCGAGGCTGAAGTGCAGTGGTGCAATCATAGCTCACTGCAGCCTTGAACTCCTGGGCTCCAGCAATCCTCCCACCTCAGCCTCCCTAGTAGCTGGGACCACAGGTGGACGCCACCACACTCAGCTAATTTTTGAAGTTTGTTTTATAGAGACAGAGTTTCAGTATGTTGCCCAGGCTGCTCTTGAACTCCTGGGTTCAAGTGATCCTCTAGCCTTGGCCTCTCAAAGTGTTGGGATTACAGGTGTGAGACGCTGTGCCCCTACCTCCCCAGGTCAGTTTTGAACTGAAATCTGTGACTTTGTCCAGCTAGTGTGTAGTAGAACATTGGACAGGTAGGATAATCAAGAGGAAAGTGTATACCCTCTTATTTAATTCAGTACCAACTTAGAAGACACTCCAAGATGGGGAAGGGGTAGGCAGATTGGGGCAGAAGGCAGACAATCCCCCGGTGAAAATGAATGAAGGCATCTGGCTGTGACCTGCCTGCCAAGCTGTTGGCTGCTGGGCTCCTTCTGCTCATATCTCCCTTGCAATCTGAGAACAGCCTAACCAGGTCACTGCTCAAAGTTCTCTGAAGGCTGGCTCCCCGGTCTCACACTGTGGCATAAACTCCTTAGCCTGGTGTTCATGGTCTGAGCCCAGCCTGTCTTATTTCTGTCTTATTTCTACCACTCATTCTCAGTGGCCTCCTAAAGCATCCTACACTCCAGTCACAATGGGGTATATGAAACCTGGAAACGCCACGACTCTCTGGTCCCCGTATCTTTGCATAGGCTGTTCTCCTGTTGTCTCCTGAAATGCTCTTCTCATATGTCTCCTCCTCTTTCTGTCAAATCTGATATATCCTTCAGGGCCCAGCTGAGCCCCTCCTCCTTCACAAAAATCCACCAACTTACAGAAATCGCTCTCTCCTCAAAACACCCAAAACATCATAGTAATCAGGACTTTCTTTAGATGATGATGGAGTACTTTGGAACTGAGTCTCATTCAGCTTTGTGCCCTTGGTAGCACCTGGCACATGCCTGGCACAAAGCAAGTGCTCAATAAATTGTAACAGGGTCTCGCTCTATTGCCCAGGCTGGAGTGCAGTGACATAATCATAGCTCACTGTAGCGTCAAACTCCTGGGCTCCAGTAATCCACTCACCTTAGCCTCCTGAGTAGCTGGGACTATAGGTGCGTACCACCGTGCCTGGCTAATTATTGGTTTTATTTTTTATCTTTGTGTAGTAATGAGATCTTGCTGTGTTGCCCAGGCTGGTCTTGAAGTCCTGGCTTCAAGCGATCCTCCCACCTCGGCCTCCCAAGGCACTGGGATTGCAGGTGTGAGTCATTGCATCTGGCCTCAAGAAGTCTTTATGGAAATTAATTGAGCCATAATGTTGAATGAGTATAATGGATCATCCAGAAGGGAAAATGGCACCAAAACAACACAGTTGTTAGGCTTTCTTGCCCCTTCTATGCCTGCTGGGTCCTTTCCCCCGCTCCTCCCATCACCTTTACATATTTCCAACATGGCCAGGTGCAGTGGCTCACACCTGTAATCCCAGCACCTTGGGAGGCCAAGGTGGGCAGATTACTTGAGGTCAGGAGTTCAAGACCAGCCTGGCCAACATGGTGAAACCCCGTTTCTACTAAAAATACAAAAATTAGCGGGCATGGTGGTGTACACCTGTAATCCTAGCTACTTGGGAGGCTGAGGTACAAGACTCGTTTGAACCTGGGAGGCAGAGGTTGCAGTGAGCCAAGATTGCGCCATTGCACTCCAGCCTGGGTGACAGAGCAAGACTCTGTCTCCAAAAAGAAAAAGAAAAAAGAAAAAAAAAATTTCCAACATACTAAACAGGCCCTTCCCGCACTGCAGCTGCCCTCAGTTGCAAACCTGAGGCATACCTCTGTCTTCTAACTTCCTACATGGTAAAAGGAAACACTTGGTCCTCACGATTGGCTGACTTAACCTGCAAACTCTTCAGTTCAGTAGCACTTCCCGGGTACCTACTGTGTACCCAGGTTTGTGCTGGAGGCTGTGAAGGAGACAAGTTGAATAAGTCACCACCTGGTCCCTGCCCTCAGCAGGGCATAGGAAGTAAAATCTTGGAGAAATATGAGTGAACCCTTGCAGTGAGAGGTTGGCAAGGATAGTCAAGGGTACAACATAGAGGCCTGGAGGTAAAAAGTGTCTGGGCTACGGGTTTGTTTGTTCGGGAGATAGAGGAGAATGGGGTAGGGTGGGGCCAAAATGGAATGCCTTGAAATCTCTGTTCAGTCCGAAGATAATGTGGTTGCTGGTGAGGCAGCCAGCAGGTTAGTGAAGCAATGTGCAGTGTGGACCAGAGGGAGGAGAGCCTGGAGATTGGAGGGACATGAGTAGCCATCCACGACTGGGGTTCTGTGGGTCTGGAAGAATCAAGAGATTCATTGAACAGCCGATTGGGAGTCAGGACACTGGGATCCCAGTCCCAGCTCTGCAGAGGGACCTTGGACATGTCACTCCTCTCTTCTGAGCCTTTCCTTAACTGTAAAACTTTAAAACCTTCCAAGTGACCTTTCCAATCTGACGACTCAGTTGAACAGTTGAGCCTTTGAACTAGGACCTGGGAAATGAAGGGAAGCAGCCAATCTATTAGGCATTTGGAACAAGAAAAGGACTGCCTGGGAGCCCAGGGATAGAGGCAGGGAGAGACTAAAGAGGGCCTGGCAAGGGAGAAATGGGGAACTGCGGGCTAGGGGCCTGTTACTGTCCCGATGTTAGATTTGGCAATCCCATTTTCAGTTCCTCCTTTCTTCCCTTTTTCTAACTCAGCCTCACCTTATCTGGTGAGGGGAGGGCAAAATAGGACACTCCCACACTGAACTCATGACCCCCAGGATACCTTCACCTTTTCCCGCCCTCACAAGGTCCTCACCTTCCTCTGCAGCTGCCTTCCTCCAGAGCAAGGCTTTCCAGCGGGAGAAGTAGAAAGCATAGTGAATTGGGTGAGCATCTTCCTTAGCACCCTCATAGTTACCAACTTTATTTTTTGAGACAGGATCTTGCTCTGTTGCCTAGGCTGGGAGTGCAGTGGCACAATCTCGGCTCACTGCACCTCGACCTCCTGGGCTCCAGAGATCCTCCAGACTCAGCCTCCCAAGTAGCTGAGACCACAGGCGCTTGTCACCACTCCCATCTAATTATTTTTAATTTTTTTTGTAGAGACGGGGATCTGGCAATGTTGTCCAGGCTGGTCTCGAACTCCTGGGCTCAGGAGAGCCTCTCGTCTCAGCCTGTCAACGTGCTGGTCATGGTTATTTACTGACAACTCACCATGAGCCAGGCACTGGGCCAAGAACTGTAATGCATTATTATTATTTTTTACAGCAATCCTAGGAGGTGCCTGTCAGGTGAAGAAATTGAGACTTGACGTTAGGTAACCCGCGCAAGGCCACGACTGGCGATGTGACCCAGGAAATGAGATCTGACTTCCAAGTCAGTTCTTCGGCCAGCTCCTTCCCGCCGTGCGACCTTTGGCAGCTGGGGACCCCATCCGTCACCTACCACATCTCAGATCGGATTCTCGATGCACCCGCCCCTGCCCACGTGATTCCCCCGCCTGCCTGGCCGCGCCAGCCCAGCCTGCAGCGCCCGGCTGCCCCGAGCTGCCAGCTCGCTGAGGCCGGCGGGGCGGGGCGGGGCGCGGCGCGGCGCAGCAGGTGGAGCAGGCGGCCCGGGCAGGGGCGTGGCCTTGGCCGTGAGGGGCGTGGCCTGGCGGGGGTGTGGCCGGAAGCCTTAAAGTGGCCTGGTTGCCGGGGCGGGCCGTAGAGGCCGCCAGTCGCGGCGATCTTCTCTTCGCGTCTGGGTCGTTATCGTCACCATGTCCCTAATGGCCTCGGCGGGCCGGGGCCTGGGGGCCGTGTGGTCCCCAACCCACGTGCAGGTGACGGTGCTGCAGGCGCGGGGCCTGCGGGCCAAGGGCCCCGGGGGCACGAGCGACGCGTACGCCGTGATCCAGGTGGGCAAGGAGAAGTACGCCACCTCGGTGTCGGAGCGCAGCCTGGGCGCGCCTGTGTGGCGCGAGGAGGCCACCTTCGAGCTGCCGCCGCTGCTGTCCTCCGGGCCCGCGGCCGCCGCCACCCTGCAGCTCACCGTGCTGCACCGCGCGCTGCTCGGCCTCGACAAGTTCCTGGGCCGCGCCGAGGTGGACCTGCGGGATCTGCACCTAGACCAGGGCCGCAGGAAGACGCAGTGAGTACGGGCGGGGAGGGGAGGGCCCGGCCTGGGGGCGCGGACCCCTCTGGCAGGGAGCTCTGGGCGCTGGACCCTTCGAGAGTAAGCCGGGCAGCAGCAGGGAAGGCCTTTCGGGACTGAGCCCTTGGCCGGTGCTGGTGTTCTCACCTGGCTTCCCCTTCTGCGGCTGTCCCGCCCAGCTCTCCCAGGTTTGGGGTTTTTTGGAAGAAGGGGCCGTATCTGGGGCGCTTTTTTTTTTTTTTAACAGAGTCTCTGTCGCCCGGGTTGGAGTGCAAATGGCAATGGCACGATCTCGGCTCACTGCAACCTTCGCCTCGCAGGTTCACGTGATTCTCCTGCCTCAGCCTCCCGAGTAGCTGGGATTACAGGCACGCACCACCACGCCCAGCTAATTTTTTTTTTTTTTTTTTTTTTTTTTGAGACAGAGTCTTACTCTGTCGCCAGGCTAGAGTGTAGTGGCACGATCTCGGCTCACTGCAACCTCCGCCTCCCGGGTTCAAGCGACTCTCCTGCCTCAGCCTCCCAAGTAGCTGGGACTAGAGGCGTGCGCCACCATGCCCGGCTACTTTTTATATTTTTACTAGAGACGGGGTTTCACCGTGTTGGCCAGGCTGGTCTCGAACTTCTGACTTCACGTAATCCGCCCACCTCAACCTCCCAAAGTGTTGGGATTACAGACGTGAGCCATCGCGCCCGGCCTGGGGCGCTTTTGAATCTGCAGGACGCCCCTCCACGTCTGGCACACAGTAAGCGCTAAGTGAATTTGAGATGAATTCCAACTAAACATGGGCAGGTGCCTTCTTACTAGGGTGGTAGTCCGTGTCTGATACTCGTCTTCGCTTGGGTGGAAGGCCTCCTGGGTATTTCACTAAATGGAAGAACACTTCGAGCCCAGAATGACTGGGCCAGGGCTCAGGGCAGATGAACCGGAGGCAGGAAACCAGCCGACACCCCTGCCCTAAAGGCTAACCCCGGGGGCAACGCCTTTACAATGCAGGGCGGATGGAGGTTGGGGGAGGGGAATGGCGTATGCGGGCTGTCACCTGACTGCTAACCCCTTCTACCTCCTACTTGCCTAGGGGGTTGGTGAAGAGAATTTGCCCCTCCAGAAAGAATGTTACAACAGTGTGGTGTGTGCCCTGGGCCTCACATTAGTAAATATTTCCCCGGGTTGGAGGGAGCCCGGATGGGCCCTTGGCCGAGCAGAACTGATCATTGTTTCTTTTTGGAGTTGGTAGAGTTCTTCTCTCTGGTCCTAATCCTGGTAGCTCCCAAAGATTGTGTCAGGGTATTTCACTTCCGCAGTAAAAACGGGGCAAAAACCATTCACTCCATGATATTACCGAATTATTTGTTCCCTTTCACAGGTGTTCGGAAAGGGCAGTACTTCACCCAAAGGAACGTTTGATTATGTTCATCTAGTATACCAAAGCTAGCCTCGATTAGCTTAGCTGGTTACTTTGTTAGATCTTAAATATGCAGGCCCGTCAGCACCAAAAGCCTACAGTTTAGGAAGCACACTGATTCGCTTTGTGTGTTTTAGATATACATAGCCTTTTAACTTTTCCTTGTGAGGGAGACAGGAAAAGCCAGAGGGTTTGTCCTCAGAGGCTCCCTTTACTGTGGGGTGGGTTCCATTTCAGCATGTAGGCTTGCAAATGGAATATCTGATGATGCACTTACCTGGCCAAAGATGAACAGGCATTTCTGAACTCAAATCCGATAAAACTAGCCTTGACGTGAGGATGGATGTGGGGTATCTCACAGCATCAATTTACAAGCCATAAGGTGAGCAGTGTTTTTGCTAAGGAGAGGCTGCAGCAATGCTGATCTTCCCTCTGATTAAATGACACTGGGGGCGGTGGGTCAGCTTCCCTTCCAGCTTCAGACGGGTGCTGTTGGCCATCCATTGT
Organism: Piliocolobus tephrosceles; assembly: GCF_002776525.5. Lineage (NCBI taxonomy): Eukaryota > Metazoa > Chordata > Mammalia > Primates > Cercopithecidae > Piliocolobus > Piliocolobus tephrosceles. The sequence goes on along the minus strand of NC_045440.1, from coordinate 36,252,442 downwards.
CTTGCGCCATCCCAACAAGTGTGCATTCACTTCCTTCTCTGCCACCTGTTTCTTATGTGGACATTTTATCCCCTTGAGAGGTAGATCACATCTCCCTGCCAGAGATGGAGATTCCAGAGTCCTGGGTCCAGTGCCCACAGCAGCCCTGACTCATTGTTGGGCTTCTCTGTCCCTAAACAGCCAAGTTTCCCTATTTATAAATAAAGCATGTTGCCAGACTTAATTGATGTTTGTAAGATGTTTCTGGGTTCCTGGATTAATGGGGCCAATGTATTCAAGAAGTGATTGAAAAGGTTCTTTAACTGCTTTGTGAAAGATTGAAACCTCCTTGAGCTCTTTTTTTCAGGAATAGTTCAGTCTCTGCATCTTCATTTTTCTCATTTTATCCAATGTAACCCTAAACCTACACGATAATTCCCATCTATTATATGAATCAATTACCACCTAGTCACAGTATTGACTTCCAGGAAAATGGTGCTTAATTGATTTTTTTCTTTCTTAAAATAACTTCAGCCGGGCGCGGTGGCTCAAGCCTGTAATCCCAGCACTTTGGGAGGCCGAGACGGGCGGATCACGAGGTCAGGAGATCGAGACCATCCTGGCTAACACGGCGAAACCCCGTCTCTACTAAAAATACAAAAAAAAAAATTAGCCGGGCGAGGTGGCGGGCGCCTGTGGTCCCAGCTACTTCAGGAGGCTGAGGCGGGAGAATGGCGTGAACCCGCGAGGCGGAGGTTGCAGTGAGCTGAGATCCGGCCACTGCACTCCAGCCTGGCAGACAGAGCAAGACTCCGTCTCAAAAAAAAAAAAAAAAAAAAAAAAAAAAAAAAAAAAAAAAAACTTCAAAGGAAGGCTTCTTTGCATCTCTATGGGTAGATGAAATTGCAAGCTTTCCACTTTCCATCTACAACTTTCTGGGACTTTCCAAGGTGCCAAGGGTGCTGTCTGATGCCCCGGTGCCCAAGATAGCTGAGATTTAAAGAATAAGATATGCATTGAAAGGTGGAATTTTTTTTTCTTTTTTCTTTTTTTGAGACGGAGTCTCGCTCTGTCGACCGGGCTGGAGTGCAGTGGCCGGATCTCAGCTCACTGCTAGCTCCGCCTCCCGGGTTTAGGCCATTCTCCTGCCTCAGCCTCCCGAGTAGCTGGGACTACAGGCGCCCACCACCTCGCCCGGCTAGTTTTTTATATTTTTTAGTAGAGACGGGGTTTCACAGTGTTAGCCAGGATGGTTTTTTTTTCTTTTTTGAGACAGAGTCTCACTCTGTCCCCCAGGCTGGAGTGCAGTGGTGCGATCTCGGCTCACTGCAACCTCTGCCTTCCGGGTTCTGCAATTCTCCTGCCTCAGCCTCCCGAGTAGCTGGAATTTCAGGCTCCTGCCACCACACCTGGCTAATTTTTGTATTTGTAGTAGAGATGGGGTTTCACCATGTTGGTCAGGCTGGTCTTGAACTCCTGACCTCACGTGATCCACCTGCGTTGGCCTCCCAAAGTGCTGGGATTACAGGCGTGAGCCACCGTGCCCAGTGAAAGGTGGAATTTTAACAGAAGGAAATGAGGAAATGAGTTGTGCTAGAAAAGTCATTTGAACTGGTTATTAATGGTTTGACTCCATTTCAGACATTAAAAACAAGAAACAAAAGCTAAATCTTGGTCTCTGTGTATGTGTGTGTGTGTGTGTGTGTGTCTCTGTCTGTCTGTCTTTGTCTTAATCTCTAGCAAAGAAGAATTGCTGCAACAGAATATGACTTTTATCTTGGGTCCAGAAGCTGAAACTCAAGGAGTTAAAAGCTAACTGTGCAAATATTTCCATTTGTTTTATTGATAAGACCCCAGTGTCATTTATTTAGAGTCAAGATGTGATGACATACACTTTTGAAACACCAGAGGCTAACATATAAATAGGATACATCTAATAGGGAAGAATGTGTGGCCCATTAGGAAAAATTGAAATGAATTGACTTTGCACTTACACATCTGCTAAGGACCTGGGGTCTCAGTGGGTCTCAGAAACTGGGAATCGGTCAAGTACTGTGACTGCAAAACAGACATGAATCGAAGAGGTAGAATTGGGTGACCAATATGAGGGATTCTCTGCTCAACTCTCTAGTCTCATGTAGTTTGGGATCCTAGACTTGATAGAAACCTTTTTAGGAGGCTAGATGTGGTGGTTCCTACCTGTAGTCCTAGCACTTTGGGAGGCCGAGGCAGGAGGATCACTTGAGTTCAGGAGTTCAAGACCATCCTGGGTAACTTGAGACTCAAACTCTACCCAAAAAAAAAATAGCCAGGCATGTTGGCAGGCATCTTTAGTCCCAGCTATTCCGGAGGCTGAGGTGAGAAGATCATTTGAGCTCAAGAGTTAAAGGTTAGGGTGAACTGTGATCAGGCTACTGCACTCCAGCCTGGGCAACAGAGTGAGAGCCTGTCTCAAAGAAAAAAAGAAATATGCTGGGCATAGTGGCTCACGCCTGTAATCTCAGCACTTTAGGAGGCCAAGGCGGGTGGATCACCTGAGGTTAGCAGTTTGAGACCAGTCTGGCCAACATGGTGAAACCCTGTCTCTATTAAAAACACAAAAAATTAGCTGGACATGGTGGCGGGTGCCTGGGTGCCTGTAATCCCAGCTACTCGGAGGCTGAGGCAGGAGAAATGCTTGAACCCAGGAGGTGGAGGTTGCAGTGAGCTGAGATCGCACCACTCTGCACTCCAGCCTGGGCAACAAGAACAAAACTCCCTCTCAAAAAAAAAAAAAAAATATATATATATATATATATATGTATATGTGTGTGTGTGTGTGTGTATATATATGTATTTATGTATATATAAATCAAAATGAAAAACCTTTTTAGGATACTAAGAGCAAGAAAATTTAGGGAAATAATTTCTTAAGTATAGATTAGAGCAAATATTTATGCAGCCTGGTGACTAGAAGGCCGTTGTGTAACTAAGCACCATGAAACTTAATATTGCGATAGTCCTCCCCACATGAAGAGAGAGCATGAGTGATGAAGGGCCATATTCTTATACCTATTAAAACTCAAGAGAGAATTTGGTTGCATATGAAAGGACGTAGGTATTATAAAGGGTTAGATACTTGGAAGAACTGCAAGTTTAATAAGATGATGAAATAAGTTGCCAACAGAAATGTGGGTTATTAAAAAAAAAAAAAAAGCAAGGGCTAGATAGTTGTTTTTCTGGGAGAGTTGGATGCAGAAAAATGACATAGATGACCATAGAGGTCCATAATTCACAAATTATAAGCAATGGGTGTTTGTTTTTATACCTTTAGGTTTCCTAAGAACATTTAGGTTTTGCTTAATAGGTTGGAAAATTAGAGTAATGTTATTACTGATTAAATTTTTCTTTTCTTGGAATTTCCCTTAAAGATAATATTGAGCCTTACTGGAAACCTCCCCAGGTCTTATGAAGCCACAGTCCCCTCCCACTCTAGTGTAGGAAACTGAGATAGCTCAGTGCTCAAGCCTGAATTCTCTGTAGGTTCTAGAATAGATAACCCTAAACTGCTTATAACAAAGGAATCAAATGACTAAAAAGGATGAGAGTCCTTCAGAGTTGTTTTGGTGACGTGGAAGATATTCCCTCATGGTTTTTTTTCCGATGGTATTGTTTATGATTTCATTTGTAACACATTCAGTTAGTATGGAGAAAGTTCTACCTGCTTTTTTCCATCTTCTTGTTTCTAAAGTTCTTTTTTTTTTTTGGAGACAGGGTCTCACTCTTTCCCAGGCTAGAGTGCAGTAACATAATCACAGCTCACTGTAGCCTCGACCTCCTGAGTTCAAGCAATCCTCCCCCCTCAGCTTCCCGAGTAACTGGGACTACAGGGGTGTGCCACCACACTGAGCTACTTTATTTTTTGTTTTTGTTTTTGTAGAGATGGAATCTCACTATGTTACAGGCTGTGCTTAAACTCCTGGGCTCAAGCAATCCTCCTGCTGTAGCCTCTTGAAGTGCTGAGATTACAGGTGTGCGCCACCGTGGGCAGCCTCATCCATTCTTGTAGTCAGTATTTTTTATTGCCTACTAAGTGCCAGGTGCTGGATATACAGTGTAAACAATGGTGAAGAAAACAGGGATGATCCCTGCTTTCAGGAACCCCAGAGCCTTGTGGGGGAGTAGGCATTAAACAAATGGACATGTAATCCCAGCACTTTGGGATGCTGAGGCAGGTGGATCACCTAAGGTCAGGAGTTCGAGACCAGCCTGGCCAACGTGGTGAAATCTTGTCTCTCCTAAAAATACAAAAATTAGCCAGGTATGGTGGTACGCACCTGTAATCTTGGCTACTTGGGAGGTTGAGCCAGGATAATCACTTGAACCTGGGAGGCAGAGGTTGCAGCGAGTCGAGATTGCTCCGCTGTACTCCAGCCTGGGTGATAGAGTGAGACTCTGTCTCAAAAAACAAAGACAAAAAAACAAATGAACTCACAAATAAATAATCATATATTGTGGTAAGTACTGTGGAGAAAGAGGACAGGGTATTATAGAAGAAAAGGGCAGGAAGGACATGATTTAAAGAAGGAGATTGCAGATAGCCTCTCTGAGGCAGAGAGCTGAAGAATGAAGAGGAATTTTTCTAGTGAGGAGCGGAGAAAGGGGGCCTGGTGGAGGAGTAGCAGCCTGGGCAAAGGCCCTGAGGCAGGAATACCTGGGAAGTGGGGGAGTGCTTGTGTAAGATGAGGCTGAAGAGGAAGACGGGGCTTTACTTAGGAGGAATGGGAAGCCACTGACTGCTAAAATTAAAAGCAGTGGGGGCCGGGCATGGTGGCTCACACCTGTAATCCCAGCCCTTTGGGAGGCCAAGGTGGGTGGATCACTTGAGGTCAGGAGTTTGAGACCAGCCTGGCCCAACATGGGCTCTACTAAAGATACAAAAATTAGCCGGCCGTGGTGGCGGGCACCTGTAATCCCAGCTACTCAGGAGGCTGAGGCAGGAGAATCGCTTGAACCTGGGAGGCAGAGGTTGCAGTGAGCTGATACTGTGCCATTGCACTCCAGCCTGGGCAATAAGAGCAAAACTCCGTCTCAAAATAAATAATGATTGATAAATAAATAAATAAATAAATAAAAGTAGTGGGTTGATACGATCCAATTTATTTGTCAGAGATCACCATGGCTCTTGGGTAGAGAATGGATTTGAAGCTGGCCTAACCTAGATTGGACAGACAAAACGGGAAGCTGTTGCAGTAATCTAGATGGTGGACGGTGGTGGCTTGGACTAGAATGATGTCTAAGCCACTTGTGGAGGTGGACAGAGGTGGGTGGATTTCAGAAATATCTTAGAGGTTCAACTAACCTGACATGTGATGGATTGGATATGGTAGGGCTGGAGGGAAAGGAAGTAATAAGAATGAACACATAAAATCAGGAGAGCTTGGTGTTGAAAGTGAACCAGGAAGTGGCAGCTGCTTTCTTTCCCTTACAGTCACTGTGATACCAGGGTGAGGTCACCATTACAAAGACAGCTTTGGGCTGTGACACCTGGCTGTGAGTGGAGATTTCTGTTGGAGTGAATTACTAGGAAATGCCATTGAAACCAGGGCGTGTATGTATGTGTCTGCAAGTGTTTACCCACTCAATACCGCCAAGTCTTTGTCTTTTAACAGCAGAGCTGCTATGATCTCATTGATGTGCTCTCACACAGCGGATGAAGTCACTGCTTTAAGGGATATAGGACTAAGAAAAGGAGAACATAATAATATATAACATTAGAAAAGTTAGACCCATAAATGAAAAAAAAATTATCAAGTAAGTGAACCAGTTAAATGTTTTTTTGCATTACAAACTGTAAGCATAGAAAAGAGTCTTGTGCCTTTTTCATTTTACTTAAACTGCCTTTGGTTACAAAGACTTCTATTGTATTTCTGTAACTCCCATCAGAGGAAGATTTCTATAAAGAGTATCTGATATGTCATTTTAATTGTAGTTATTAACTAAAAAATGTTATAATTACATTACAAGCAATCCACATGCTTATTAAAATGCCATCAACTCCAACATGTATTTGCTGACATTACTCTTCCTCTCCTTTAACAATAATCTTAGATATCCATTAAGATACTATGGTTTTCATAGCTATACGCCCTGGAAAATTGTGCTTCTTACCCTATACTTTTGAAGGAGGGACAGCTAGCTTTGGCTTAGCTCCAGAAGGATTAAAAAACTCTAGCCCTGAATAGAGAGAGTGATGGGAGGTCATTTTAGGCCTTCATCTCAGAGCACTTCCCTAGGTGGCCTTTGGTTCTGGGTCTGGCACAGATCTCCAGACCTAAGTGTCTCTGAATTCCAACAAAATTAACACCTAGACCCTTGTATTGGCAAAGAGAGAGGTTCTGCTCTCCCTAAGGTGTCCTGGTTCAGATCTCATGCCCCAGCTGGCTCAGGAGGAGACCAAGCCTGACTTTGCCCTATTTTCCTCTGGGACAGGGACCACTTCTGTCGTGTCCTTTGCTGTGTGACCCAGCGCAGGGGCTCAATAAACGCATCTGCGAGGGAGGCAGTGGTTGTGGTTCCTGTAGGCACGGGGCAGGCAGTAGATTGCCTGGGTGAACGTGGAGACACATTTAATCTTATGTGTAGCCCGGTAGATTACAGACTGGGGATGTCTGAAGTATGAAATCAAAGCTCTGCTTCTTTCGGTTTCCCAGTTTGGGGTATGGCTTTGTGGTCAGTGCCCTTTTCTTTCTTTCTTCCTTTTTTTTTTTTTTAAGGCGGAATTTTGCTCTTGTTGTCCAGGCTGGAGGGCAATGCGGCAGTCGGCTCACTATACAACCTCCGCCTGCCAGGTTCAAGCAATGATTCTCCTCCCTCAGCCTCCTGAGTACCCTTTTCTTCTTGAAGAAGCAGGTTACCTTCTGCGGCTTGCTGGCTAATGATGCCTGTGGCAAAGGAGGCAGTTTTCACCACTAATGAGACAGAAATTCCTCTCCTGCAGGGAGACGCCTGTTGATAATCTGTTAGAGGAAAATCAAGGGCTTTAGTCTCCAGGGTGTTCCTGGGGGACACATTTAGGAATGTGCCTGTAGAGAGAAAAAAGGCAATGGTAATTAAGTATCTTTTCCTGAATACTGGCCTTTGAATGAAGTAGAGGGAAGGTATTTATAAGAAATCCCTAAAAAATATTTCTAGAGGTGTGACTGCCACACACCCTTCACTTTTTAAAAAGGACATGGCTAGGCTCTAGGTAAAACAACTAAGTCTCTAGAAAGCCTGGTCTAAAGAGGCCTCTGGTTATTATAAAAGAATGGGCATCCTGTGTGAAATACAGTAGCAGCCGGCTGGGGCCCCAGATGTTTCTTCAATCTGCCCCTTTCCCATGCAGAGAACTGTGACATGTGGTTCACCAAAATAGAACTTTACATTTTTACTAATCATTTGTTATTAAAACAGGATTTAGAAATGCTTTTGGTGAGGCCGGGTGCGGTGGCTCACACCTGTAATCCCAGCACTTTGGAAGGCCAAGGTGGGTGGATCACTTGAGGTCAGGAGTTCGAGACCAGCCTGGCCAACATGGTGAAACCTTGTTTCTACTGAAAATACAAAAATTAGCCAGGTATAGTGGCAGGCACCTGTTATCCCAGCTACTCAGGAGGCTGAGGCAGGAGAATCACTTGAACCCCGGAGGTGGAGCTTGCAGTGAGCCGAGATGGCGCCACTGCACTCCAGCCTGGGTGACAGAGTGAGACTCTGTCTCAAAGAAAGAAAGGGAAAAAAAAGATGCTTTTGGTGTAATTATTTTCCCTTCATTTGGACTTACTTTGCTTATGGAATAAATCACAGATACTCTGTTCCTTGCCGGGAACTCTCGTAGAAGTGTGGGAGTTTATGTGGTGAGGAAGGGCTGAGTGTTCCCTGATGTCGGTCATGCTGAAGTTTGTTTTCTTTTATCCTGGTTAAGAGGTGGTGAACCAAATTATTGCATTTTGTTTTTCCATTCTTAAAATCTCTGTGTGTGAGGACCCCATGGTTGCAACAAGACAGTATTCTTTGACAGAACAAATAAATGCATCAGCGGCAGTTACATTTGACCAAGAGGTGAGATACTGGATTTGATGGTAGAATATTAACATGTGTGGCTTTTTGAGATAGGATCGAGCTTTGAAAAAGAATTGGTAAGTCATGATGGTGAGTGTGGTAGACTTAAATGTTTAAAAATGAGTTAATTTTTCTAATTCTTAGAGAATTGCTAAAATAAAGATGCTTGGTATTTCCTTTAGTTTTCACCTACAAGAAATTTAGTATTGCTTTCCACTTAGAAAACCTATCTTGATTCACTGACTTAATTATGCCATCTTGGCCTGTTTCTGAGAGTTCGAGAGCCCTCTGTTTCTTGTCTGTTTCTTTTCTGTGTAGAAACCCTGAAGGGGTCCATGAGGATCATGACATCTCTCAATAAGTTACAGAAAGTATACATTGAGGGGCTGGGTGCAGTGGAGGCTCATTCCTGGAATCCCAGTACTTTGGGAGGCTGAGGTGGGAGAATCACTTGAATCCAGGAGTTTAAAACCAGCTTAAGCAACATGATGACAACCCGTCTCTGCAAAAAAATAAAACATTAGCAGGGTATGGTGGCGCACGCCTGTAATCCTAGCTACTCGGTAGGCTGAGGTGGGAGGATTGCTTGAGCCTGGGAGGTTGAAGCTGCATTGAGCCGTGATGGCATCACTGCAGTCCAGCTTGGGCGACAGAGTCCATCTGAAAAAAAATAAAAACAAACACTTCTTTTTTTTTTTTTTTTAAAAGAAAGTACACACTGATCATGGTTTGTTAAAAGTTTTATATATTTTTTAAGTTTGGAAATTTAGCTAGGTGTGGTAGCTCATGCCTGCAATCCCAGCACTTTGGGAGGCCAAGCGGGGCAGATTACCTGAGGTCAGGAGTTTGAAACCAGCCTGGCCAACATGGTGAAACTCCGTCTCTACTAAAGATACAAAAATTACCCAGGTGTAGTGGTGGGTGCCTGTAATCCCAGCTACTCAGAAGGCAGGAGAATCACTTGAACCCAGGAGGCAGAGGCTGCAGTGAGCTCAGATTGCGTCACTGCACTCCAGCCTGGGTGACAGAGTGAGACTCCGTCTCAAAAAAATAGATAAACAGATACATCATTTTGGAAATTATGTAATACAAACCAATTTTGGAAGTGAGTCATTTCTATTCCCTTCAAATGCAAATCATTGTTATTTATATTTGGTCGATAAGTTAGGGTAGTTAGTAATACAGTGTGTTGAAACTATTAAAATCCTAAGTTCCTTTTTGAGAATCATCTGAATGGGTAGATAAACTATGGCGTATACCCATTTCACAGAATATCATTTAGCCATTCAAAATTATAAGTTTGACAATTATAAGGCAGTAATGTATAATGCACTACAAAGAAAATTGCATATATACAGCTTAAGTAGTAATTATAGCTAAGACTTATGGCCAGGTTACTGTTCTAAGCACTTTGCATATATTAAGCCATTTAATCTTCCTAACATTCTTATGAGGTGGGTGGTCCTAACCCTGTTTCAGAAGAGGAGCCTGTCCCACAAAGAGGTTAAATATCTTGCCTAAGGTTTCTCAGCTGCTAGTTGTTAAAATGTATGGGAAAAAGACTTCAAGAAGATTTATAAAAAGGCAATGTTCAGATTAGCATGGGACTGAGTCAATTTTTGCTTTTCTTTTTTTTTGAGATGGCGTTCTCACTCTGTAGTTCAGGCTGGAGTGCAGTGGCGTGATCTCGGCTCACTGCAACCTCTGCTTCCCAGGTTCAAGCAATTCTCGTGCCTCAGCCTCCCAAGTAGCTGGGATTACAGGTGCGCACCACCACACCCAGCTAATTTTTGTATTTTTAGTAGAGGCAGGGTTTCACCACATTGGCCAGACTGGTCTCGAACTCCTGACCTCAAGTGATCTGCCCGCCTTGGCCTCCCAAAGTGCTGGGATTACAGGCGTGAGCCTCCGTGCCTGACTGTCATTTACCAGTTCTTAGAATTCAGTTTGGTGGCTACAAACGGCCTTTCCATGCTGCTGGAGTGGCTGTTTTAGGAATTAAGGCCAAAAAAACGAGCCATGACCGATTTGCTACCCTCATGATTTACCAGTTTTTCCAAGTAGCTGACAACGGGCAGAGGGGGAGGTCTAGGGAGGCAAGCTTGGCTGATGGATAATTCTGTGTTCAGAGTTAGGTTATGATGACTAGCTACCTTGTTCAATACCAGCACTCATTAAACTGCATAGCTTCTGGAAGGCACACAGCACAAACATTTTATAGGTCATAAACATTTCTGTTTGCTGTGCATTGCTTCTAGGTGACCAGAAGAAGAAACTGGACATTTTAGCCATGTGGAATCACTCCTTTTCAGACCCTTTTAAAAAGATGTTCTCAACTGCTAACCACATGATTTGCAGCCTGATTTTTTATTTCCTGGGGAAGACAGTTCACGAACTGCTTTTGAACTTTCTTCATCTAAGAAAGGTTAAGTGTGTCCTCTGTCTCACACTAGGTCAGGGGTGGTTCTGTTCTTCCTGCTTCTTTCCTCACTTGAGGCCATCATCCCCTGTGTCATGATGCCTGGTTAACGTGGAGAAGACTCATGCTGTAAATCAGGACTGGGATTTTGTACAGCCAAGGAAGTAGGCAGTACTCACCGAACCAGGAGTCCAAACTGGATACAGAAACAATGATCCCTTGAAATTAACACTGACACATGTAAAGTGTGGAGGCAACCCAGAGAGCTGGTGATCCTCCTTGCCTGGCCTTTCCTGGAGACTCTTGTGTTTAATATGGGGATGCAGTATTTATTCACTCGCTGAACAGTCCGTAGATAGGTGGTTCTGATAGCCCTTTGGGGCTTAAATGACCTGAAACCTTATTTGTACGTGAGTCATTATTTGTGATGAAATTCTGTATTTTAGCAGGAGTTTTACCTCTAATTAATTTCTCTCATGCCTCAAAGTTAGAAAGTTGGAAACAGTTGCCCTAGTGTGACAAATGCTTTGTAATCTTGGGCGAGCCTGTTCCCCATCCCATTGCAGGGTAAGCTTTTTAGTCCTCTTCATTCTCTGTATTTCCAGCATCTGGCATGTAAAAACGTTGGAACTGAATCTCCGAAGGCATCATTTATCTGCATATGTCTGCTTTCCAGAATGTTTTAAAGGGAAAAAACATGTTTGTTTCGGCTGCAGAAAGATTATTTTTGAGACATACCAGTCAGTCCTTTACCAGCATAATCGTGAATATCTGCAGGGCTGCAAGGGAAGGCTTTTCATTTCCCGATAGCAAGAGCCATGCTGCCCTGACCCCGCCACATTCCAACAGAAGGCCCCCTGGGGTCAGCTCTGGGTGTGTCTGGGAAGCCAACTCCATGTTCTGAGATACACCGGCCCTGAGAATAGGCATGGTTGAATGGTCTTAGCTGCTCCAGAAGGACTGAAAAGCCCAAGAGATTTCACAGTATGGATGCAGGCACGGGCTCCCCAGTGGGCTACTCTGGAGGTGGGCTGGTGCCCTGCACCCCGCTCTTGTGTGTAGGCACAGGCTCGTGTTTTTTTCTGCACTGTACTTAGTTCATTCTTTTTCTATGTTCCCTTATTTCTCTTCATAAACATCTTTTTGAAAGTATAGAAAACTTAAATGACTTTTTGGATACTTTTATCTGTGCCTTGTCTTGTGTTTGACCAAAAAAATAAAATCCCCAAAAACAAAAACCGCAGGGTAGCCTATTTGGATAATACACAGTTTTGCTTGTCTGTGGTGAGACCACCATTTGGGCGTATAAAACGGATAATAGTGGTTGTCTCTCATACGGAGACTGAGGGGCATGGGATCAGGAGGGGTGGGAAGATGGAATTTTTCATCCTATACCATTTTGTGTGATTTGAATTTTTACCCAATGCCTGTTATTACTTAAAAATATAGGCTGGGGGCCGGGCGTGGTGGGTCACGCCTGTAATCCCAGCACTTTGGGAGGCCAAGGTGGATGGATCATCTGAAGTCAGGAGTTCAAGACCAGCCTGGCCAACATGATGAAACCCTGTCTGTACTAAAAATACAAAACGTAGCCTGGTGTGGTGGCACATGGCTGTAATCCCGGCTACTCAGGAGGCTGAGGCAGGAGAATTGCTTGAATCCGGGAGGTGGAGGTTGCAGTGAGCTGAGATCACGCCACTGCACTCCAGCCTGTGCAACACAGTGAGACTCCATCTCAAAAAAAAAAAAAAAAATTAAAGAATATAAGCCAAGTGCAGTGGCTCACACCTATAATCCCAGCACTATGAGAGACTGAGGTGAGAGGATTCTGTGTGGCCAGGAGTTCAAGACCAGCCTGGGCAGCATAGCAAGACCCTATCTCTAAAACAAAACAAAAGACTAGCTGGCATAGTGGTTCACACCTGTAATCCCGGCACTTTGGGAGGCTGAGGCAGGCAGATCATTTGAGGTCAGGAGTTCGAGACCAGCCTGGCCAACATGGTGAAACCCTGTCTCTACTAAAAATACAAAAATTAGTTGGGCATGATGGTACATGCCTGTCATATCAACTACTCTGGAGGCTGAGGCATGAAAATTGCTTGAACTCAGGAGGTGGAGGTTGCAGTGAGCCGAGATCATGCTACTGGACTCCAGCCTGGGCAACAGAGCAAGACTCTGTCTCAACAACAACAACAACTGGTTGGGTGTGGTGGCACATGCTTTTAGTCCCAGCTCCTCAAGAGCCTGAGATGGGAGGATGGCTTGAGCCTAGGACTTCAAAGCTGCTGTGAGCTATGAACGTGCGCTGTACTCCAGCCTGGAAAACAGAGCAAGACCCCATCTCAAAATATATATATATGTGTGTGTGTATAGTTTATAGAAATTTTATGTTGGCCGGGTGCGGTGGCTCACGCCTGTATTGCCAGCACTTTGGGAGGCCAAGGTGGGTGGATCATGAGGTCAGGAGTTTGAGACCGGCCTGGCCAAGATGGTGAAACCTTGTCTCTACTAAAAATACAAAAAATTAGCCGTGTGCCTGTACTCCCAGCTACTTGGGAGGCCGAGGCAAGAGAATCACTTGAACTTGGGCGGCGGAGGTTGCAGTGACCTGATATTGTGCCACTGTACTCCAGCCTGAGCAATAGAGTGAGACTCTGTCTCAAAAACAAAAAAAGTCACTTTCTACATATCCAGATATCCTTTTAATTCTTGCAGAACTGAGTTTAATGATAAGCAATAATGATTTGCTTATTGAAGGAATATTTGATTTTTACTTTCAATAGATGGCAAGATTTTTTCAGAATATAGGCTTAAAAATAAACTTGCTACATTGGGATTATGGCTTTTTCTGCCCTTTGGACTAGGGAAATGGACCCAACCCTGATTTCTGAGATAATTCAAGCTTTCAGGGCCTACGTGAAAGATAATACAGGAACACACCCATGCCGCCATCACATGCTATGTTGCTAAGCTGGGACTTTATTATTTATGAGCGACTTCTGTGAGGTGCGGAATTAAGTGAACTGAAAAACTCATGGGCAGTAACACTTAGAAACTGAGTTGATCTTAAATATAAAAACCCACAGATGTGTTCTTCTGGTTTGGGATTTCTTAGGGCAAGATATTCAAGCACTGTGGCTTTCACTATCTTATCGAAGTATGCTTGTATCAGACATCCCTTGCTTAAACTGTTTTTGAATTTGAAGATAATATTGCTAGTGAAAGAAATAATTCTTGGCCAGGCACAGTGGCTCATGCCTGTAATCCTAAGACTTTGGGAGGCTGAGGCAGGCGGATCACCTGAGGTCAGGAGTTTGAGACCAGCCTGGCCAACATAAAATTAGTTGGGCATAGTTGTGCACACCTGTAGTCCCAGCTGCTCTGCAAGCTGAGGCAGGAGAATCGCTTGAACCCAGGAGGAGGAGGAGGTTGCAGTGAGCTGAGATCACGTCACTGCACTCCAGCCTGGGCGACAGAGCGAGTCTCAGTCTCTCAAAAAAAACAAAAAAACAAACAAAAAAAGAAACAATTCTTGTTTTCCTTTCCAGCTTTAATACATTGAGCACACATTTGTAAATTCTGCCCCTTTGCCTGGGCTGTTTCCCTGCTGGTCTGTGATTCAGCCTGTTTCACATCCTTCAATAGCCCAGTGGCTATGCCTGGCTACTTGATGTTTGGTTTTAGGTTTGCTTGTGAAATGAAGCAGCAAGAACAGTCGGTGATGTTTTTATTTGCACTTCCTAATGGTGTTGGAAGTTTCCAAAGCAAATCCCACTTTAGGACCCAGAGATTGGACCTGAGGATCAGGTAATAATTGGTCCCGAGGGAGGATTCTGGAATTGGTTGTAGCTTTGCTCAAAAACCATTAGGGAGTGCAAACAAAACCTCACTGATACTTTTGGAAAGGTAAGGCTGGCCCTTGGAATTGTCAAGTGGCTGTGTTACAGGAAAGGGGTCCTGATCCAGACCCCAAAAGAGGGTGTTTGGATCTCCTGCGAGAAGGAATTCAGGGCAAGTCTGCAGTGCAAAGTAAAAGCAAGCTTATTACGAAAGTAAAGTGTTGAAGGTACAGCTACTCCATAGACAGAGTAGGACGTTCCCGAAAGTAAGAGGAGAACGCATCCACTCTAGGTAGTATGCTTATTTATATACAGGATAAAAAGATCATCAAGAGATGTGCCCTACTACAAGGGTTTGTGATAAAGGATTCATTTTCTTAATTACTATATTTTTCAAGAATCAGTATTAGTATCTTTAAAGCAAAATTAGGATTGCCTTTGTTCTCCAGATTTGGGATATTAGAACACTCCTAAGTCTGGGTCTGTTTAGTAAACATGATCCATCTGTTCCCTTACCCATAAACATCTAGAGGCTAGGAATACCTAACTTTCTGGGAATGCAGCGCAGCAAGTTCCAGCCTCATTTTCCTACCCCTCACTCAAGATGTAGTTGCTCTGGTCTGAACGCCTCTGACAGCTACTTTGGAGGCCTGTCACATTTTTGCATCCTGGGGGAGGGCTAATAGAAGGGGCTATGTGGAAGAGCTGTGGAGAAACCCCTGCCTGATGCTCCTGCCTTGAGCGGGGAGGTGAAGCATGCTGCCTGCCTGCGGTTGGCGAGGTCATCGAAACCTCCTCAGTCAGTGTTCAGCAACTTCTCCTTTTCAGGGGCCTGCAACTGGTATTTACAAAAGCTAAACACCCTTCATCACCAAGGCTACCATTTACCACATGACTGTCAGAAGAGAAAAATATAAATAATCCTCTCAAAATCGAAGTGACAAATATGCAAACGATTCCAGGCCAGGCCCTGGAAAATGTATTGGGCAGACACTAGGCTGGCTGGCAGGGGTGACATTGTCTATAAAGACCTTGCATCTTCCACTTGAGCCCAGGAGTTCAGGGCTGCAGTGAGCTATGATCGCACCACTGCACTCCAGCCTGGGCAACAGAGTGAGACCCTGTTGCAAAAAATAAAAAATAAAAAAACACCTTGCATCTTGCAACATCCACCACTCCCCACCTGCCCAGCTGTGGATTGGGGTTATAAAAACCATAAAAGATTTGTCTCCTAAAGGTCCAAAATTATAGCTCATGTAATTTTATCCTCTCTTTGCTGTATTATGTGAATTTATTTTAAGTTCTTCTTGATGAGTTTGTATACTGGCCTTTAAGTAATCTTAACGATTTATGACTGATGGCAAGCTATGTTAGATTTATGACTGATGGCAAGGTATGTTAGTTTCCTTCCTTTCTTTTATCTTTGAACATTTAAATTAGAAGCTTAAATGTTTCTCAAAAAGAATTTAAATTTGAACCCTCGTTTCTCTAAGTTACAAAAGATGACCCGTCCAAGATAAATTAGAGAATTTAAAGCAGGAATCTTGGTGCAGAGGAAAGAATAGGAGCTTTGGGGAAACTGATTTGGAATCCCATTTGCAACCCCATAATGGTTGCGAGACCTTGTGCCAATTTTCAGACCTCTGAGCTTCAATTTCTTCATCTACAAAATGGGTATAATATCTACTCTGTGTCGTTCTTGTGAGGCTGAAATGAGGATGTCTCTGTGCGTATGCAGTGTCAGGTATGCCACAGGTGCTGTTTAGGTGTTAGGTTAGGTTTCGACTTTCCCCTGCGCCTTCCCTCTAAGTGTAGAAGGAGCCATAGCAGCGGGGGCAGGGATCTGCCCTGTGAGCGAGCCGCCAGCAGTGGCTGAAGGTGAAAGAGGAAGTTGTGCTCATTTGGGCAAAACCATCATTTCCTTTAAGTCCAGTACCCTCAGCTCTTAAATAGGTCACCGAAAAGAACATCAGAATGTGAGTTCTCAGTTTGTGAGGGTGACCTGGTAGACAGCTCGCTACAGACCAGGTATTCGGAGTTATTTGTCCCATTGTATGGTCTTGCTACTAGTGGGCTCATATACATATTTTTTTTTTTTTTTTTAAAGAGATAGGGTCTCACTCTGTTGCGCAGGCTGGAGTGCAGTGGTGCAATCATAGCTCTTACTACAGCCTCGAACTCCTGCATTCAAGTGGTCCTCCTGCCTCAACCTCCCAAGTAGCTGGGACTATTAAGTGCGCACCATTGCACCCAGCTAATTAAAAAAATATATTTTTAGCCACGCTTTGGTGGCTCTTGCTTGTAATCCCAGCACTTTGGGAGGCCCAGGTGGGTGGATCACTTGAGGTCAGGAGTTTGAGACCAGCCTATCTAACGTGATGAAACTGTATCTCTACTAAAAATACAAAGAATAGCTGGGCATTGTGGCATATGCCTGTAGTCCCAGCTACTTGAGAGGCTGAGGCAAGAGAATTGCTTATACCCGGGAGGCAGAGGTTGCAGTGAGCTAAGATCACACTATTGCACTCCAGCCTGGGAGACAGAGCAAGACTCTGTCTCAAAAAAAAAAAAATTTTTTTTTTTTTTTTTAGAGAAGTAGGATCTTGCCTTGTTGCCTATACTGGTCTCAAACTCCTGGATCCAACCAATCCTCCTGTCTCAGCCTCCCAAAGCACTGAGATTACAGGTGTGAGCCACTGTACCCAACCGGGCTCACATTCCTACAGTTCACCAAAGGTAAAGGGTTCCTAAGTAGAAAATGAATGCCATGAGATTTCCTTTTTCTGAAGCTTGTCTCTCAGTGGAGTTGGACTGGTATAATGTCATTTTTCACATCTTAAAGTAGGTTGCAAATGACTAAGTGTAATGCTTGGATAGTGTTCGAAATGTTCCTTTTTCTGATTATTGAGCTAGGGAAGAAGGCTTCCTTTCCAACTTCCCATTTTTTTTTATTGTGGTAAAATATACATAACATTAAATTTACCATTTTAACCTTTTTTTGAGACAGAGTCCTGCTGTGTCACCTAGGCTGGAGTACAGCGGTGTGATCTTGGCTCACTGCAACCTCTGCCTCCCGGGTTCAAGCAATTCTCCTACCTCAGCCTCTAGAGTAGCTGAGATTACAGGCATGTGGCACAACCCCCAGGTATTTTTTGTATTTTTAGTAGAGATGGGGTTTCACCATGTTGGTCAGGCTGGTCACAAACTCTTGACCTCAAGTCATCTGCCAGCCTTGGCCTCCTAAAGTGCTGGGATTACGGGCGTGAGCCACTGCGCCTGGCCCCATTTTAACCATTTTTAAGTGTGCAGTTCAATGTCATTAAGAACATTCACATTGTTGTGTGACCATCACCGCCATCCATCTCCAGAAGTTTTTCATTTTCCGCAACTGAAGCTCTATACCCATCAAATATTAACTCCTCATTCTGTCCTTCACCCCCTCTGGCAATCACCATTCTACTTTCTGACTCGATGAATTTGACTAACCTAGGAACCTCACATAAGCAGACTTATATAGTGTTTGTCATTTTCTAACTGACTGATTTCACTCTTTTTTTTTTTTTTTTGAGATGGAGTTTGGCTCTGTCGCCTAGGCTGGAGTGCTGGAATGCTGGAGTGTAGTGGCATGATCTTGGCTCACTGCAATCTCTGCCTCCCAGGTTCAAGAAATTCTCCTGCTTCAGCCTCCTGCATAGCTGGGATTACAGGTGCTTGCCACCATGACCACCTAATTTTTGTATTTTTAGTAGAGATGGGGTTTCACCATGTTGGCCAGGCTGGTCTTGAGCTCCTGACCTCAGGTGATCTGCCTGCCTCGGCCTCCTAAAGTGCTGGTATCACAGGTGTAAGTCACCATGCCTAGCCTAATTTCACTCTTTTAAAAAATTCTTTATTTTTATTTATTTATTTTTAGAAACAGAGTCTCACTTTGTCATCCAGACTAGAGTACAGTGGTGCAATGATAGCTCACTGCAGCCATAATTCCTAGGCTTATGTTGAGTAGCTGGGAGTATAGGCGCACACCACCATGCTGGCAAATTTTTAAAATTTTTTATAGAGATGCAGTCTTGCAATATTACCCAGGCTGGTCTTGAACTCCTGGCCTCAAGTGATCCTCCTGCCTCAGGCTCCCAAAGCTCTGGGATTACAGGTGTGAGCCACCATGCCCAACCCCCTCCCCACCTTTTTAAAATTATTTTTTAAAATTCTGTGTTGTGTATATATATTTTTTTACTCCCTCCAGGGACTATTCCTTACTACAAACTCAATTTTCTCTGAGATTTAATTATACATAATTTGCACGCCACCCTTCTTAGCTATTTGTGTATGATCTTTGCTTTTTTTTTTTTTTCCTTTTTGAGATGGAGTCGCACTCTGTTGCCCAGGCTGGAGTGCAGTGGTGTGATCTTGGCTCACTGCAACCTCCGCCTCCCAGGTTCAGGTGATTCTCGTGCCTTAGCCTCCTGAGTAGCTGGGACTACAGGTGCCTGCTACCACACCCGGCTAAAGTTTTATATTTTTAGTAGAGACGGGGTTTCACCCATATGGGCCAGGTTGGTCTCGAACTCCCGACCTTGTGATCCACCCGCCTCAGCCTCCCAAAGTGCTGGGATTACAGGTGTGAGCCACCGTGCCGGCCCTAATCATTGCATTTTTACCCTACTGAAGGGAAACATCAGTCATCGGAAGTGATTCCATAGAATATTTTTTTTTCTTTATTTTTAGAATGAGCTCTTTATTGAATCAGGATCTGAAGTGATTATACACTAAGCACAACACTGGATCCTATCTTTGTCTAGTGCATGTCTTCTCAAAAATAAAAGTGCAAAATAAAAAACTAAACAAAAGAAATAAAAGTGCAGGCCGGGCGCGGTGGCTCATGCCTGTAATCTCAGCACTCTGGGAGACCGAGGCGGGCTGATCATGAGGTCAGGAGATCGAGACCATCCTGGCTAACATGGTAAAATCCCGTCTGTACTAAAAAAAATACAAAAAAAAAAAAAAAAATCAGCCGGGCGTGGGCGTGGTGGCAGGCACCTGTAGTCTCAGCTACTGGGGAGACTGAGGCAGGAGAATGGCATGAACCTGGGAGGTGGAGCTTGCAGTGAGCCGAGATCACGCCACTGCACTCCAGCCTGGGCCACAGAGCGAGACTCTGTTTCAAAAAAAAAAAAAAAGTGCAAATTCTGCTGTCAGCCAGGCGCAGTGGCTCATGCCTGTAATCCCAACATTTTGGGAGCCTGAGGCAGGCAGATCACCTGAGGTCAGGAGTTCGAATCCAGCCTAGCTAACATGGTGAAACCCCATCTCTACTAAAAATACAAAAATTAGCTGGACGTGGTGACGAGCTCCTGTAATCTCAGCTACTCAGGAGGCTGAGGCAGGAGAATCACTTGAACCCGGGAGGCAGAGGCTGCAGTGAGCCAAGATGGCTCCATTGCACTCCAGTCTGGGTGACAGAGCAAGACTATGTGTCAAAAAAAAAAAAAAAAAAAAATTCTCCTCTCTTCCTGCTTTCCAAAGAGAAAGTGTGAGAATGCATGCATTGAAGAGGCTGCTGGTAGGAAAGAGGAGAGGCCAGTTCATGGGAATTGTGAACATTGTTGCAGTTGCTTCCATTCAAAAGTAACTCCTCGGCCTTTCTCCTTTCAGGTGGTATAAGTTGAAATCCAAACCAGGAAAGAAGGACAAGGAGCGAGGAGAAATTGAGGTTGACATTCAGTTTATGAGAAACAACATGACTGCCAGCATGTTTGACCTTTCTATGAAAGACAAGTCTCGGAATCCATTTGGAAAACTGAAGGACAAGATCAAGGGGAAGAATAAGGACAGCGGGTCAGACACCGCCTCAGCCATCATCCCTAGCACAACGCCTTCCGTCGACAGTGATGATGAGTCTGTGGGCAAAGACAAGAAAAAGAAATCGAAGATCAAGACCTTATTTTCCAAGTCGAATTTGCAGAAGACGCCTCTTTCCCAGTCCATGTCTGTCCTGCCGACTTCAAAGCCAGAAAAAGTGCTGCTTCGTCCCGGAGACTTTCAGTCCCAGTGGGATGAAGATGACAATGAGGACGAGTCCTCCTCAGCCTCGGATGGTGAGTTTCTGCCTCTTCCTGCTTCCACTTCCTGATATCTCTTCTTCCACTTACTATGCTTCATTCTGAGAGAGAAGAAACAGACAAATCTTTTTTTTTGTTGTTGTTGCCTCTTCAATTTATTTCATTATTGTTTTATAGTATTATTTTTGTATAGTATGGTTCTTTCACATCTTTTTTTTTTTATTATTATACTTTAAGTTCTAGGGTACATGTGCATAACGTGCAGGTTTGTTACATATGTATATATGTGCCATGTTGGTGTGCTGCACCCATCAACTC